>NW_028148805.1:10000-26971 GCF_965112155.1 Podarcis liolepis | reverse complement strand
TAGGGTTAGGGTTGTTAGGGTTAGGGTTAGGGGTTGGGGTTGAGGTTGTGGTAGGGGTTGGGGTAGGGGTTCGGGTTGGGGTTAGGGTTAGGGTTAGGGTTAGGGTGATGGTTAGGGGTAGGGGTAGGGGTAGGGGTAGGGGTAGGGGTTGGGGTTAGGGTCAGGGTGAGGGTTAGGGTAGGAGTAGGGGTTGGGTTTGGGGTTGGGATTGGGTTTGGGGTTATTGTTAGGGTTAGGGTTAGGGGTTGGGGTTGGGGTTGGGGTAGGGGTTGGGGTTGGGGTTGGGGTTAGGGTTAGGGTTAGGGTTAGGGTTAGGGTTAGGGTTTGGGTTAGGGTTAGGGTTAGGGTTAGGGAAAGGGTTAGGGTTAGGGTTAGGGGTAGGGGTAGGGGTAGGGGTAGGGGTTGGGGATCGGGGTTGGGGTTGGGGTTAGGTTTTGGGTTAGGGGTAGAGGTTAGGGTTGGGGATAGGGTTAGGGGTAGGGGTAGGGGTTGGGGTTGTGGGTGGGGTTGGGGTTGGGGCTGGGGTTGGGGTTGGGGTTGGGTTTAGGATTGGGGTTGGGGTTGGCGTTGGGGTTAGGGTTAGGGTTTGGGTTATGGGTTGGGGTTGGGGTAGGGATTGGGGTTGGAGTTGGCGTTGCTGATAGGGTTAGGGTTACGGTTAGGGGTGGGGGTAGGGGTAGGGGTAGGGGTAGGGGTTGGGGTTGGGATTTGGGTTAGGGTTAGGGTTAGGGTTAGGGTTACGGTTAGGGGTTGGGGTTAGGTTAGGGTTGTTAGGGTTAGGGTTAGGGGTTGGGGTTGAGGTTGTGGTAGGGGTGGGGTAGGGGTTAGGGTTGGGGTTAGGGTTAGGGTTAGGGTTAGGGTTAGGGGTTAGGGGTAGTGGTAGGGTAGGGGGTTGGGGTTGGGGTTAGGGTTGGGGGTAGGGTTCGGGTTAGGGTTTAGGGTTTGGGGTTGGGTTGGGGGTTGGGGTTGGGGTTAGGGTTAGGGTTAGGGTTAGGGTTAGGGTTAGGGTTATGGGTTCGGTTGGGGTGGGGTTGGGGTTAGTGTTAGGGGTTTGGGGTGGGGTTGGGGTTAGTGTTAGTGTTAGGGTTAGGGTTAGGGTTAGGGTTAGAGTTAGGGTTAGGGTTAGGGTTAGGGTTAGGGTTATGGGTTAGGGGTTGGGGTTAGGGGTTGGGGTTGGGTTGGGGTTGGGTTTAGGGGTAGGGGTAGGGGTAGGGGTAGGGGTAGGGGTAGTGGTTGGTGTTGGGATTGGGATTTGGGTTAGGGTTAGGGTTAGGTTTACGGTTAGGGGTTGGGGTTAGGGTTAGGGTTGTTAGGGTTAGGGGTTGGGGTTGGGGTTGAGGTTGGGGTAGGGGTTGGGGTCGGGGTTAGGGTTGGGGTTTGGGTTAGGGTAATTGGTAGGGGTAGGGGTTGGGGTTGGGGTTAGGGTTGGTGGTAGGGTTCGGGTTAGGTTTAGGTTTAGGATTTGGGGTTGGGGTTAGGGTTAGGGTTAGGGTTAGGGTTAGGGTTAGCGGTTAGGGTTATGGGTTCGGTTGGGGTGGGGTTGGGGTTAGTGTTAGGGGTTTGGGGTGGGTTTGGGGTTAGGGTTAGGGTTAGGGTTAGGGTTAGGGTTAGGGTTAGGGTTAGGGTAGGGTTAGGGTTAGGGTTAAGGTTAGGGTTAGGGGTTGGGGTTGGGGTTGGGGTTGGGTTTAGGGGTAGGGGTAGGGTTTGGGGTTTGGGGTTAGGGGTATGGGTTAGGGGTTGGGGTAGGGTTAGGGTTAGGGTTATGGTTAGGGTTGGGGTTAGGGTTAGGGTTAGGGTTAGGGTTAGGGTTGGGGTTAGGGTTAGGGTTAGGTTGGGGTTAGGGTTAGGGTTAGGGTTAGGGTTAGGGTTAGGGTTCCGGTTGGGGTTAGGGGTTGGGGTTGGGGTAGGGGAAGGGGTTGGGGTTGGGGTTGGGGTTGGGTTGGGTTAGGTTAGGGTTAGGGTTAGGGTAAGGGTTAGGGTTAGGGTAGGGGTAGGGTTGGGGTAGGGGTAGGGGTAGGGGTAGGGGACGCGGTAGGGGTAGGGTTAGGGTTAGGGTTAGGGTTAGTGTTTAGGGGTTGGGGTTGGGGTTGGGTTGGGGTTAGGGTTGGGGTCGGGGTCGGGTTCGGTTAGGGGTAGGGGTTGGGGTTGGGAATGGGATTGGCGTTGGGGTTTGGGTTAGGGTTAGAGTTATGGTTAGGGGTAGTGGTCTGTGGTTAGGGTTAGGGGTTCGGTTGGGGTTTGCGGTTGGGGTTTGGATTTGGGGTTTGGGTTGGGGTAGGGCTTGGGGGCCAGGGTTGGGGTTGGTGTTGGGGTTGCGGCAGGGGTTTGGGGTTGGGGTTAGGGTTGTTAGGGTTAGGGGTTGGGGTTGGGGTTGGGGTTGGGGTGAGGGTTAGGGTAAGGGTTGGTGTTGGGGTTGGGTTGGGGTTAGGGTTAGGGTTAGGGTGATGGTTAGGGGTAGGGGTAGGGGTAGGGGTAGGGGTTGGGGTTAGGGTTAGGGTGAGGGTTAGGGTAGGAGTAGGGGTTGGGTTTGGGGTTGGGATTTGGGTTTGGGGTTATTGTTAGGGTTAGGGGTAGGGGTTGGGGTTGGGGTTGGGGTTGGGGTAGGGGTTGGGGTTGGGGTTAGGGTTAGGGTTAGGGTTAGAGTTAGAGTTAGAGTTAGAGTTAGAGTTAGAGTTAGAGTTAGAGTTAGGGTTAGGGTTAGGGTTAGGATTAGGGTTAGGGTTAGGGTGAGGGTGAGGGTGAGGGTAGGGGCAGGGGTTGGGGTTGGGGTTGGGGTTGGGGTTGGGGGTAGTGGTTGGGGTTGGTATTGGTGTTAGGGGTAGGGGTTGTGGTTTGGGTTAGGTTTAGGGTTAGGGGTAGGGGTAGGGCTTTGGGTTTGGGTTTGGGTTGGGGTAGGGGTTGGGGTTGGGGTTGGGGTTGGGGTTAGGGTTGGGGGGTAGGGGTTGGGGTTAGGGTTGGGGTTGGGGTTAGGGTTAGGGTATAGGGTTAGGGTTAGGGTTAGGGGTTGGGGTTGGGGTTGGAGTTGGGGTTGGGGTTGGGTTTAAGGGGTAGGGGTAGGGTTTGGGGTTAGGGGTATGGGGTAGGTTTGGGGTAGGGTTAGGGTTAGGGTTAGGGTTAGGGTAGGGTTCGGGAAAGGTTAGGGTTGGGGTTAGGGTTAGGGTTAGGGTTAGGTTGGGGTCAGGGTTAGGGTTAGGCTTAGGGTTAGGGTTAGGGGTAGGGTTAGGGTTACGGTTGGGGTTAGGGGTTGGGGTTGGGGGTTGGGGTTGGGGATGGGGTAGGGTAGGGGTTGGGGTTGGGTTGGGGTAGGGGTTAGGGTTGTTCGGGTTGTTGGGTTAGGGTTAGGGTTAGGGGTAGTGGTAGTGGTAGTGGTTAGGGTTAGGGTTCGGTTGGGGTTGCGTTGTTGGTTGGGGTTTGGGGTTTGGATTGGTTTGATGGGGTAGGGGTTGGGGTTGGGTGAGGGTTAGGGTAGGGGTAGGAGTAGGGGTTGGTGTTGGAGTTAGGGTGAGGGTTAGGGTTAGGGAACGGTTGGTAGGGTTGTAATTTATGGGATGAATGGTTGGGGTGGGGTCAGGGTTAGTGTCAGGGGTCAGGAGCAGAGACGCAGAGAAGGGAGGAGACAGAGAGCGAGGGGGAGAATACGAAGGAAGGATGAGTGGGGATGACGACCCGAGATCACCGAGCCTGTCTAGCGAGTCCGAGGATTCCCAGAAGAGAGCGCCAGCAGCCAGAGCAAGGGGGGAGAGCAGGGGGACACCCCAGGAAGAAGGGTCCAGAGAGGGATCAGAAAGCAGCAGTTGGAGATCGGGACCCACGTTCCCAGCCGGGAGCAGCGGGGAGAAAGGGGACCAGATATCGGGCTCCGGAGACTTTCAGAAGGAGGGAGGGCATGAGTCAGGAGTAGTCACGCCCACCTCGGGGAGCGAGGAAACGATCAAGAGGAAAGTGGAGAGTTGGGCGCGCGCGCCAAGTTCAAATGTAACGGAAGCTGGCGCAGTCAGCAGCCCAGAGAGTGAACCGCGTCCCAAAGCCCGCCGCAAGGAGGCGGAAGGGTCAGGGGGGTCCGCGTCAGAAGAGAGTAGGAAGGGAGAGACCCAGGGGGGCAGGAGGACCCAGAGACGGAAGGAAAGGCGCAGGAGGTGGAGCAAGGCTAGGGTATTAAGCTGGTGCGCTAGAGGCGGAGACTCAGACGGGTCTTCGTCGTTCTGACCTAGAAGAAGTAGGGCTGCACGTTGCAGTTTGGAAATGGAACCTGTAATCCAATAAAGACTCTTTGAAACTGAACGCTGGCTGACTTGGTCCTATGTGAGCTGGGACTGGGCGGCAGCCCTGACAGTAAGACCCGTCTCCCAAGCTTCTGACACCTGATACCTCGCAGCGGAGACAGAAGCAGCTGGAGGAGGGGATCGGTGTGTGGGAGCAAGCTCACGACGGTTGGCAAAGATGACGGAAGCAGAGAAAGTTTCAGCGCTGCAACAGGCAGTTACCCAATTGAATGCGGAGGTACTGGCATCCAAGAAAAGGGAGGAGGATGCGGCAGCCGCCTACCGAGATCTCCACGCCAGGTTTGAAGCATGGGTTAAGCATGGGCAGCCAGGACCCAGACCGGAGGGGGTTGGGTTGGCACGGAGAGCAGGAGGGCTGGTGGCTCACTTCGATGGGAATTTACAACAGTACCCCAACTTTCGAGCAGATGTGATGTGCGCACTGCAACTGCTGGCAAAAGACTTTAGAGATGAGCAAGAGAAAGTGGGGTTTATACTGTCCCATTTGCATGGGGATGCGAAAGCGTGGCTGCGCAATTTGTGGAGGGATAAAGATCCGGCGCTTCAGAGTGCAGATGCCTTTATCAAAGCGATGGATGCATGTTTTTTGTCTACCATTGATGTGGATCTTGCCCGACGGGAGATTCATGGACTGAAACAAGGGAGGGCGAGCGTCCGGCAGTACCACGCCCGCTTTTTTGCGCTGGTCAGTGCATTGGAATGGGACCGGGACTCGCCCCCAGTCAGGGACCTGTTCTGGGAGGGTCTCAGCTCTGCTGTGAAGGATGAAATTGCGAGGGGGGAGAGGCCCCGAAGCACGCAGGAGGTGGTCCAAAGGGCGCTGACTGTGGGGGTGAGGCTGGAAGAACGTCCATGGTGCAGAGATGAAGGACGTGGAGGGCGCGAAGCAGCGAGAAGTTTCTCTTTCGTTCCAAGGGAAGCAGCGCGTGCGCAATCCACACCTCCGCCAGGAGGGGGAGTGGAACCTATGGAAGTGGGAGGCGCCAGGGCTCAGTCAGCTAGCAGAGCCTCTGCACCGGCAGCAGTCAAGACTAAACCTCCTAGAGGGACCAGGAAGTGTTACATATGCGAGAGCCCTCAACACTTGGCGAAAGAGTGTCCCCAGAGGAGCTCCAAGCACACTGCAGCCTCCGCAACAGTGAAAGTGGCCACGCAATGCAGCGAAGCTCAGCAGGGAAACGACGATGTCTGGCTGGAGACAGAGGCACTGGGGCCCAGCCAGACGCATCAGTGAAGCAGTCCCCAGCGATATTGCAACCCACGGACCCCCTCCCACCCAAACCAGTAGTGCAACTCACAGCGTCTCTCCGGCTACCCAATGGAGTCACCATCGAAGTGCCGCTTTCTGTGGATTCTGGAAGCAACGCAGACTTTATAGCACAGGATTTTGTGGAGCAGCACGCTATAAAGCTGCTGCCTGCCACTCTGCCCCTGCAAGTCGTCACAGTGGATGGCAGAGAGTTGCTAGGGGGGCAGGTGGTGAAGCAGACGCCACCAATGGTGATGCAACTTGGTAACCACAGGGAAGTCATCAGTTTTAATGTCACCCGACTGTCGGACACGCCCATTGTGTTGGGCATGAGTTGGCTGGACAGGCACAGTCCAACGCTGGCTTGGTACCAGAGACAGCTGATCTTCGGCTCCTCTTACTGCGCAGAACACTGCATCCTGCCCAGGCAGGAGGGGGAGGAGGAGGACTCACAACTGCAGTTGGGAACGTTGCAAGCAGTTCCCCACAAATACGCGGACTTTCTGGAGGTCTTCTGCGAGAAAGAGGCAGACAAGCTACCACCGCACAGGCAATATGACTGCAAGATTGACCTCCTGCCAGGGGCGACGCTGCCGAAGGGGAAGCTATATTCCATGTCTGAGGACGAACTACAGGAACTCAAACAGTTCATCGATCACAATTTGCAGCGCGGTTTCATCCGGGAGTCCAGCGCAGTAGGGGGCAGTCCTGTTTTCTTCGTGAAGAAAAAGGACACGCCCCAAAAAAGATTGGTCGTGGATTACCGCCTCTTAAACAGAATGACCAAGCCCTCCGATTTCCCTATGCCCAGGATTGACGACCTGCTGGCGACGGTGCGCAAGGGACGCGTGTTCACCAAGTTGGACCTGCGAGGAGCGTACAATCTCATCCGCATGAGGGAGGGCGATGAGTGGAAGACAGCCATGTTCACGCCTCTGGGCACCTACGAATACAGAGTGATGCCGTTTGGTTTGCAAAACGGTTCTCACTGTTTTCAAGCTTTTATGCATCACGTGTTGGCGGGACTCCTCTACAAGAAGTGCGTCTGCTTTCTGGATGACATCCTGATATTCTCTGACTCGCAGCAAGCACACGACCAGGACGTTCGGGAGGTGCTGAAGAGGCTGCAGCAGCATAGACTGTACGCCAAACTGGAGAAGTGCCAGTTCGACACGACGGAGGTGGATTTCTTGGGTTACAAGCTGTCGGACAAGGGGCTAGCCATGGACAGCGCCAAGGTTCGTGCGGTGTTGGATTGGAAGAGCCCGCGCAACCGGAAAGAGGTCCAGAGGTTTGTCGGATTCGCCAATTTCTATCGCAAGTTTATCAAGGGGTTCGCGATGCAGACGGCAGCTATTACGGACACGCTAAGCTCCAAGAAAAAGAAATTCATCTGGACGGAGCAGGCGGAGCGGTCCTTTCAGACACTCAAGCGTCTCTTCGCGTCGGAAGAGCAACTGCTGCATTTCTTCTTTTTTTTTTATAAAATTTTTATTGGTTTTACAACATTTTAAAAAGACAAACAAACAATGAAAATGACAAACAAACACGCATAGTTTCATACATATTTTCTTATAAACCTCTTTTCTTGGACTTCCCCATACCCCCCCTCTCTGCATCCCAATGTCCATACTTCAACTAGCAACTCCCAGTTATTGCTTTCAAGTCTCTGTCAACTTAGTTCTTTTCTATCTTCTAACCATATATCCCTGTACCCCCTTGTTTCTGAAAACCACGACATTTTTAACATTCATTAAGTTTATAATAGTCCTTCAGATAACTTTTAAATTTTCTCCAGTCTTCTTCCACCGTCTCTTTTCGTTGGTCACGGATTCTGCCTGTCATCTCGGCCAATGTCATATAGTCCATCACTTTCATCTGCCATTCTTCCAGAGTGGGTAAATCTTGTGTCTTCCAATACTTTGCGATGAGTATTCTTGCCGCTGTTGTAGCATACATAAAAAAAGTTCTATCCTTCTTTGTCACCAATTGGCCGACAATGCCCAAAAGAAAGGCCTCTGGCTTTTTGGGAAAGGTACATTTAAGTACCTTTTTCATTTCATTATAGATCATTTCCCAGAAGGCCTTAATCTTCGGGCAAGTCCACCAAAGGTGATAAAAGGTACCTTCAGTCTCTTTACACTTCCAACATTTATTATCAGGCAAATGATAGATTTTTGCCAGCTTGACTGGGGTCATGTACCACCTGTATACCATTTTCATAATGTTTTCCTTTAAGGCATTACATGCCGTAAATTTGATACCGGTGTTCCATAACCATTCCCAGTCAGCTGACATGATGTTATGTCCAACATCCTGAGCCCACTTAATCATAGCAGATTTTACTGTTTCATCCTGTGTGTTCCATTTCAACAGCAAGTTATACATTCTAGATAAAATCTTAGTATTGGGTTCTAACAGTTCAGTTTCTAATTTTGATTTTTCCACCTGGAAACCAATTTTCCTGTCCTGTTTAAAAAATTCCATTATTTGACGATATTGAAACCAGTTTCCAACTTTATGCTTCAATTTCTCCTGACTTTGTAGTCTGAACTTGTCTCCATCCTGTTCTAAGATTTCCCAATACTTCGGCCATCCGGCCTCCGTATTGAGTCTCTTCACTGCTTTGGCCTCCACTGGCGACACCCATCTAGGGGTTTTATTTTCCAATAGATCTTTGTATCTTATCCAAACATTAATCAATGCTTTCCTAACAATGTGATTTTTAAAAGCGCTGTTTACTTTATCATACCAAAGATATGCATGCCAACCAAAAGCATTGTTAAAACCTTCCAGATCCAAGATATCAGTGTTCTCGAGGAGCATCCATTCTTTCAGCCAGCAGAAAGCTGCTGCCTCGTAGTACAATTTTAAGTCCGGCAGGGCAAAACCCCCTCTTTCTTTAGCATCTGTTAATATTTTGAATTTAATTCTGGGCTTTTTGCCCTGCCAGACAAATTTCGAAATATCTTTCTGCCACCTCTTGAAACATTCCATCTTGTCGAGAATCTGCAAGGTCTGAAACAGAAAAAGCATTCTAGGCAATACATTCATTTTAATCACAGCGATTCGGCCTAGCATTGACAGTTTCAAATTTGACCATATTTCTAGATCTTTTTTTAATTTCTGACCAACATTTTTCATAATTGTCCTTGTACAAATTCAGATTTTTAGATGTTAAATAAACCCCTAGGTATTTCACCTTCTTTACCACAGTCAAACCTGTTTCCTCTTGAAATTTCTCCTTTTCCATATCTGTTAAATTTTTCCCTAAAACTTTAGTTTTTTGCTTGTTCAACTTAAATCCAGCTACCTGGCCAAACTGTTGTATTATTTCTAAAACCTTTTTTGTACTAGTGTTTGGCTCTTGCAAAGTCAATACCAGGTCATCTGCGAACGCTCTTAACTTGTAATGTTTAGCTCCGACCTGCACACCTTTAACCTGCTGGTCATTTCTTATCATGTTCAGCAACACCTCCAGAACTGAAATAAAAAGTAATGGGGAAATCGGGCACCCCTGTCGTGTTCCTTTTTCTATCTTAAGTTCCTCCGTCATAACATTATTTACAATCAGTTTAGCTTTTTGTTCAGAATATATTGCAGCCATACCATTCTCAAAACCCTGGCCTACCCCCATCCCATGAAGATTCTTTCTCATAAAACTCCAAGAAATGTTGTCAAAGGCCTTCTCCGCGTCCACAAAAATCAGTACTGCTTTAGTGTTTATATTCACCTCTAGCTTTTCCAGAATGTCTATTACATTCCTTACATTGTCTGCCAGGTGTCTTTTGGGGAGAAAACCTGCTTGGTCCTTATGAATCTTCTCCATCAATACTCTTTTAAATCTTTTTGCCAAAATGTCTGCAAAAATTTTGTAATCCACATTGAGGAGTGATATTGGGCGGTAATTCTTAAGTTGGGTCTTTTCAGTCTCTGACTTTGGTATGAGTGAAATATATGCCTCTTGCCACGATTCAGGGGCCCTTTTTCCCTCAAGGATCTCGTTGCACACTTCTCTTAGTGGTTGAGTTAGCCATTCCTTCAACGATTTGTAGTATCTGGAAGTCAATCCATCTGGTCCCGGAGATTTGCCCAATTGCATGTTCTGAATAGCAGCCTCTATCTCTTGTTCTGAGATTCTCTGGTTCAAGTCCATCTTACTTTGATGAGAGATGTTTTGTAATCCATATTTTCCCAGGAATTTGTCTATATCTTCTTCATTTTGGGGGCCTTGAGTGTAAAGCTTTTTGAAATAACTTACGAAGCAGTTTCTAATTTCATTAGGTTTAGATATATTCTTTCCATCCACCTCCAGGCTTGTAACTGTATTTAGTTTCTGCCTTTTCTTCAATTGCCATGCCAAGAGTTTGCCACATTTATTTGCTGATTCAAAAGTCTTTTGCTTCATTTGCTTTATCTTCCATTCAATCTCTTGGTTCATCAATTCCATATATTGTGTTTGATATAACTTGATCTCTCTTAAGATGTCCTGAGATTTTGGTTTTATTCTTAATTTTCTCTCTCCTTCCTTTATCATTTCCAATAGCTTCTCTTTTTTCTCGTTTTGTTTTTTCCTCTTTATTGAATTTTGTTGAATCAAGAATCCTCTCATGACCGCTTTACTTGCATCCCAGATCACTCTTTTCTCCACGTCGGTCCTCATATTTATTTCGAAATAATCTTTTAAAGTCTTTTGGGCCTTCATAAGAATCTCCTTGTCCCGAAAGAGGGTGTCATTCATTCTCCATCTGAATTGACCAGTTGTTGTCAGTTTCATCTCCATCTTCACGGCGTTATGGTCGGAGCAAGTTTTTGGGCAGATTTCCACTTTCTTAATCTTTGGAGCCATTCCACTAGTAACCCAAATTTGATCAATTCTGGTCCAGGTCGTCATTGCTTGGGAGAAGAAGGTTCCCTCTCTCTCCAGAGGGTTCCTTGTTCTCCATATGTCTATCAAGTCCATATTTTCTGTCATTTCAAAAAAAGTCTTAGGGAGTCTCCCTTCTTTACTAACTGTTAGTCTTTGTGCCTTGTCCATATTGGTGGAGACCACACCATTCATGTCTCCCATGATTATCATATTGTAATCCAAATAGTCAGAAAGAGTTTCATGAAGTCTCTTAAAGAAGTCAGATTTGCCTTCATTTGGCGCATAAATTCCAACCACTAAAAATTTTTCTCCTTGAATTTGTATTTCCACTGCCAGATATCTCCCTTGTTCATCCTTAAATATCATTTTTGGAGCCCATTTTTCCTTAACATATATTACAACTCCTCTCTTCTTGACTTTGTCTGATGAGATAAATTCTTGTCCTAGCCTTTTATTTATGAGTAGTCTCCTGTGGGCTCTGGTTATGTGAGTTTCTTGTAGACATATCAAGTCCAATTGTTCTCTATTCAGTATGTGAAATACTTGTCTTCTCCTCAAAGGCACATTGAGTCCATTACAATTCCAACTAAGGAATTGCAGAGCCATCTTGTTATTTTTCTAAGGCTCCTCCAACAGCTCCAAGTTGTTGCTCTTCTTCTGATGGTGGTGGTTTTTGTCCAGTCGAGAGATTCAGGATCTCCAGTGCTCTCCTCTGTTCTCCAAGTACGTCCACAATCCCCTTCTGTAGCTCCTCCTGATATCTTGCCAAAAATTTTTCTTTATCTTGAATTGTCTTTATTTTTACCTTCTTTAACTTGTAGTCAAATGACAGTCCTTGTGGGAACTCCCACCTGAAACGGATAGAATTTTTCTTTAGCAGAAGAGCTAAGTCCTTGTAGAAGTTTCTTAAATCCAAAATATGTTTTGGGATGTCTTTGAAGAGCTGTGCAGTTGAATTTCCAATTTGCAAGGCCTTTTCAAAGTGTAGTCTTAATATTTTGTCTCTTTCCTCCTTGGATCTGAATGTGATCAAACAGTCTCTCGGGGTCTTTCTGTCTTGCTTTTTTCCCAATCTAAAAGCAGTCGTAATTTTGAATTCGTCTTCCTCAAGGTCCCAGCAGTCCACAAACTCCCGTGTCAGATATTCCACAAGGTTGTCTCTTTCGTTCTCCGGGATCAGTCTTAATTTTAAGTTTCTCTCTTTCCTCTGTAAGTCCCACAAGGCCAAAGTTGAGTCATGCTCATAGACCTTCTTGGCAATCGGCTCTAATTTCTCCTGTGTCTCTCCCGCCGTAGCCTTGGCATCTTCCGCAATTTGACGCGTAGTGGCATTTTCCTCCACCAGTTTATTTATAGATTCTGTATTCTGGTTTAATCTTACTGAAATTTCTGCTAATTTTAGTGTGTTCTCTGAGGTCTGTTTTGTTAAAGACTCCAAAGTTTGGTTGATCTTAAGCAGCGCATCTGTCACAGCTTCCATAGAGGCGGCTGTCCCTTTATCTTGTCCTGTTGTTCCTGCTGCTCCAGTTGTTGGGCCTGAAATTGATCCTCTTTTCTTTGCCTGTTGTTGCTGCAGCTGTTGTTGTTGCTGATGGTGCTTGGTTTTAGCTCTTGTGACTATCTCTTCTTGTGGGCCACTCATGTCAAGGTCACTTCCCACGGGAATTTTCTCCCTTGGAAAGTTCCACTGTCAAGCTGTGGCAAACTCTACTTTATCCTCTAGAGGGAGCAAATCAAAATGGCCATAAAACAATGTTCCAAGTACAAAAAACAGGGGAGATTGTCCAGAATACAAAACAAGAGCTTAACACAGTCCAAATCAATGTTGCTAGAAAGCTTGTAGCTTTAAGCTGCCACAGTTATCCAGTTTATATTATTTCTTCTTATACTACAGAGTAGCCAGACACTGTGGGAACTTTGTATCAAGATATCACTCTACAGGAAAAAGTCAGTTCAGTGTGCTAAGAAAAAAAAAAGGCAGACCGTTTCATGCTTTCAGATGGGTTAGACGGCAGAGATTTTTAACTTCCAATAGATCATGCAATTATTAGTCCAATTCACCTCCCCTCTGCCCTGCTAGCTAGAGGGGAGATCAAAGGTCCAAATGTCCGGTTTAGCTGATTAAAGAGCTGGTTTAAACGGATGCAAGTTTAGAGCTCCGTTGCTTTCACTTTCATGCAGTCGGGGGGAGGCAGACTTCCTTTGTTTAGATCTCCCCCGTTTTTAGTTCAAATTTTAGAGTTTAGAGGGTCCCAGTTATTTTTCAAGTCTTACTCACGGGAATTCAGTCCGAATTTTCTTTTCAGGAAGGAATCGGCGCTCTCCGCTAATGGCGACGCGGCTTCACTTCGCAGGCTGGGTAGCGACTCTCAGCACCGCGCTCGCTCCCGGTGTCGCTTTCACGGTACCGGGGGGCGCAAAGGTGCCCACCGAGTCTCCTTGTTCTCAGGCTTCAGCGCCTGGGATTTTAGGGGTCCCCCGCTTGCCGTAGCAGGTAAGACCCGAACTTGCGAAGCAGTCCTTCCCCGGAGCTCGGGGCTAGGACCGCCATTAAGCGCTGGCACCGACCGGAAGAATCAGCAACTGCTGCATTTCGACCCCAGCAGACCGCTGAGGGTGGAGACAGACGCGTCCGATAGAGCAGTGGGAGCGGTACTGCTGCAGAAGGACCCGCAGGGGGTCTGGAGGCCAGGGGCGTTCTACTCCAGAAAGCTCAGCAAGTCGGAACAGAACTACACCATCTGGGATAGGGAGCTGCTTGCCATTCATGCAGCTTTCAAGGCGTGGAGGCACTTCCTGATCGGCGCCAAGCACACGGTGCAGGTCTGCACGGACCACAAGAATCTGGAGCACTGGCGCACGGCTCGGTTCCTGAACCAGAGGCAGATCCGTTGGGCGGAGTTCTTTGCTGACTTCAATTTCCGAATTGAGTACGTCCCGGGCGACACCAACATCATGGCGGATGCCCTGTCCCGAAAACCGCAGTACCTCGAAGAGGCGACGCCAGCGGCGGCCATGCACATCTTCGCGCCAACAGCGTGGGCGTGCGCTTCAGCCACAGTAGACCTGGATGCGGTGCGACGGGCGTTGACGGACGACTCATTCGCGCAGGCGAAGATGGCAGAGGTGCACAAGGGCACGGCGAAGGGCGACGAGTTCCAGATACGAGACGGCTTGCTCTTACGTAAAGGGGCCGTCTACGTGCCGGGAGACGAACTTCGCGCCCGGGTACTGCAGCAGCTGCACGACGCACCCACGGCCGGGCACTTTGGCACAGAAAAAACGGTGGAATTGGTCGCAAGAGACTTTTGGTGGCCCAGACTGAGGGGGGAAGTCGCGGACTACGTCGCGAGGTGCGACACCTGCCAGAGGGCCAAGCCGGTGCACAAACCACCGGCGGGACTGCTGGAACCGCTGCAAACGCCGTTTGAACCATGGGAGAGAGTGGCCCTGGACTTTGTCACGGATCTCCCCAGCTCGAGAGGCAAGACAGCTGTACTAGTGGTGGTGGACTTGTTCACCAAGATGGCACATTTCATACCGTGTGCGAAGGTGGCCACGGCAGAACAAACAGCCAAATTGTTCATAGATCACGTGTTCAAAGTGCACGGGCTGCCGCGGTCTATACTGTCCGACCGCGGACGCCAGTTCATCTCGAATTTCTGGCAAAAGCTGATGGGCTTCCTGAACGTCAAGATCAACCTGACATCGGCAAGGCACCCGCAGACCAACGGGCAAGCGGAGAGGGTCAATGCCATCATGCAGCAGTACCTGAGATGCTATGCCAATCAACAGCCTGCGACGTGGGTGGATTACCTGCCGCTTGCCGAATTCGCCTACAACAACATGAAACACGTATCCACAGGGGTGACGCCGTTCTTCGCCAACAATGGGAGGAATCCCAGAACCTTCCCGGGACTGGACAGAGTGGGGGAAGGGGAACCACAGACGGCGGACGCTTTCGCATCTGAGTTGCAAGAGGTCCACGATCAACTCAGACGGCAGCTGGAGCTGGCGAAGCACGCATACAAGGTCCAAGCTGACAAGCACAGGCGAGTTGGCGAGGAGATCCGAGTGGGAGACTGGGTCTGGTTGGCAGCCCACGCGGTGCCGACCCGATCGTTAGCCAAGAGGAAGCTAGGGCACAAGCAACTCGGTCCATACCGAGTCGAAGCGCAGATCAACCCGGTGGCTTTCCGGCTGGTGCTACCAGAGGGTTCCAGGATGCATCCGGTGTTCCACAGGTCGGTGCTCACTCCCTACAGGGCACCGCACAGGTTCCAGGAACCAGGAACGGCACCGAGTCAGTCTCCGGAGCGGACGGAGGTGGGAAGATTGCCACAGCAGGACCCCATCAACGAAGTCACGGAGATTTTGGACTCCAGATGGGGGGAAGACGGAGTAGAATATCTACTAGCAAGGGAGGGCACCCGGGCCAGTACTAATAGCTGGGTGCCGGACTACGCCTTGGAGGAACCCCTGCTCAAGGATGAGTTTCATGCCCTTTTCCCACACAGACCTATGCCAGCGGGCTTCTTCGACGACTGGTTGTTCACGCCCACGCTTTCCTCCAGCACGTTCCATGGCTTCGACTCGGAAGGGGAACCCGCACCGCGCACACGTTCCCCAGAGGGGTCACCGGAGGGTTCGGCGTCCGACAACTCGTATTGGTGGGACGATCGGCCAGAGGAGCAGTGGCGCCGGAAGTGGCAGGAGACACCAGGTCCAGCGACAGACGCAGAGACGGACATGGACGTTTGCGGGGAGGACCTTGGTTTCGAGCACGGCGGCACCGAAATGGAGGCGGAGGAGACCACCGTTGACGAACGCGGGGAGGAAGACTCGGAGGTCTTCAGTTGGCGGCCAGCAACGGGGAGCGAACTGTATCCGACATTCACTCCCGTGATGACGGAGCACCCACCAACCACCCTTGAAAGCGGGGAGGGGGGAAGGGGGGGCTTCGAGGGGGGGATGGATGTCAGGGGTTCAGGAGCAGAGACGCAGAGAAGGGAGGAGACAGAGAGCGAGGGGGAGGAATACGAAGGAAGGATGAGTGGGGATGACGACCCGAGATCACCGAGCCTGTCTAGCGAGTCCGAGGATTCCCAGAAGGGAGCGCCAGCAGCCAGAGCAAGGGGGGAGAGCAGGGGGACACCCCAGGAAGAAGGGTCCAGAGAGGGATCAGAAAGCAGCAGTTGGAGATCGGGACCCACGTTCCCAGCCGGGAGCAGCGGGGAGAAAGGGGACCAGATATCGGGCTCCGGAGACTTTCAGAAGGAGGGAGGGCATGAGTCAGGAGTAGTCACGCCCACCTCAGGGAGCGAGGAAACGATCAAGAGGAAAGTGGAGAGTTGGGCGCGCGCGCCAAGTTCAAATGTAACGGAAGCTGGCGCAGTCAGCAGCCCAGAGAGTGAACCGCGTCCCAAAGCCCGCCGCAAGGAGGCGGAAGGGTCAGGGGGGTCCGCGTCAGAAGAGAGTAGGAAGGGAGAGACCCAGGGGGGCAGGAGGACCCAGAGACGGAAGGAAAGGCGCAGGAGGTGGAGCAAGGCTAGGGTATTAAGCTGGTGCGCTAGAGGCGGAGACTCAGACGGGTCTTCGTCGTTCTGACCTAGAAGAAGTAGGGCTGCACGTTGCAGTTTGGAAATGGAACCTGTAATCCAATAAAGACTCTTTGAAACTGAACGCTGGCTGACTTGGTCCTATGTGAGCTGGGACTGGGCGGCAGCCCTGACAGTTAGTGTTAGGGTTAGGGTTAGGGTTAGGGTTAGGGTTAGGGTTAGGGTTAGGGTTAGGGTTAGGGTTAGGGTTAGGGTTACGGTTGGGGTTAGGGGTTGGGGTAGGGGTAGGGGTTGGGGTTGGGGTTAGGGTTAGGGTTACGGTTGGGGTTAGGGGTTGGGGTTGGGGTAGGGGAAGGGGTTGGGGTTTGGGTTGGGGTTAGGGTTAGGGTTAGGGTTAGGGTTAGGGTTAGGGTTAGGGTTAGGGTTAGGGTTAGGGCTAGGGGTAGGGGTAGGGGTAGGGGTAGGGGTAGGGGTAGGGGTAGGGGTAGGGTTAGGGTTAGGGTTAGGGGTTGGGGTTGGGGTTAGGGTTGGGGGTAGGGTTCGGGTTAGGGGTAGGGGTTGGGGTTGGGATTGGGATTGGCGTTGGGGTTTGGGTTAGGGTTAGAGTTATGGTTAGGGGTTGCGGTTGGGATTCGGGGTTTGGGTTGGGGTTGGGGTAGGGCTTGGGGCAGGGCTTGGGGTTGTGGTTGGGGTAGGGGTTGGGGTAGGGGTTAGGGTTGTTAGGGTTAGGGATAGGGTTAGGGGTTGGGGTTCGGGTTGGGGTTAGGGTTAGGGTTAGGGTTAGGGTGAGGGTTAGGGTTTGGGTTAGGGTTCGTGTTAGGGTTAGGGTTAGGGTTAGGGTGGTTAGGGTTAGGGTTAGGGGTTGGGGTTGGGGTTGGGATTGGGGTTGGGATTGGGTTTGGGGTTATTGTTAGGGTTAAGGGTAGGGGTTGGGGTTGGGGTTGGGGTAGGGGTTGGGGTAGGGGTTGGGTTTAGGGTTAGGGTTAGGGTTAGAGTTAGAGTTAGTGTTAG
>NW_028148806.1:0-27000 GCF_965112155.1 Podarcis liolepis | reverse complement strand
AGCTCTCCCCTCCAAGTGTATTAAGCACAAAGACACACACACACACAGCGGGTCGCCCCATTCCATAATGATAATTTTATTCTTTATACCCCACGCAACGGACTGCGTTGCCCCAGCCACGCTGGGCGGCATCCAACATGTATAGAAGCATAATAAAACACTAGACGTTTTAAACAAAACCCTTCACTGTACAGGATTGCCTTCAGACGGCTCGGGAGTCGGAGAACTCCATGCCCCCCAACATTTCTCCATTGAACATAGGGACACCCTAAGGAAAAAAAATTAACAGTAATCCTTCAAGTGGGTTGATTGGTTTGCCTAGACGTTAGTTAATGGGTTAATTGGTGAGCTATGAGGTGAGGGGAGGGACAGATGCCTTGTCAATCAAAGAATGCCTTGTTAACCAACCAGAGGCAGCTTTGTCAATCCCAGCAGCCTTGTCAACCAATCAGAGGCAGCTTTCTCAATCCCAGCAGCAGGTATAAAACCAGCAGGCCCGGCCTGCGCTCAGGCCATTGGCCTGCGCTCAGGCCATTGGCCTGCGCTCAGGCCATTGGCCTGCGCTCAGGCCATTGGCCTGCGCTCAGGCCATTGGCCTGCGCTCAGGCCATTGGCCTGCGCTCAGGCCATTGGCCTGCGCTCAGGCCATTGGCCTGCGCTCAGGCCATTGGCCTGCGCTCAGGCCATTGGCCTGCGCTCAGGCCATTGGCCTGCGCTCAGGCCATTGGCCTGCGCTCAGGCCATTGGCCTGCGCTCAGGCCATTGGCCTGCGCTCAGGCCATTGGCCTGCGCTCAGGCCATTGGCCTGCGCTCAGGCCATTGGCCTGCGCTCAGGCCATTGGCCTGCGCTCAGGCCATTGGCCTGCGCTCAGGCCATTGGCCTGCGCTCAGGCCATTGGCCTGCGCTCAGGCCATTGGCCTGCGCTCAGGCCATTGGCCTGCGCTCAGGCCATTGGCCTGCGCTCAGGCCATTGGCCTGCGCTCAGGCCACCCAATTTCTCTCTCTCTTTTCCCTCTTGATTTGGATTTTTTTTCTTCTCCCCCCCCCCACCTATTGTCATTTTTTTTTCTTTAGTTCCTTTACCACTCTTTTCTTCTTTCACTCTCTTCCAGATTGTGCAAAGTTTCCTCTTTCCTTCCCGTTCCTTTTGTCTCATGCTTTTACACTTGTCAGTTCAAAAGGAGGGGGGGGGATTTCTATATGGTAAATGCTTCAAAGTAGGGACTTCATCTGTGGTATGTCACAAATGGGCCCTGCAACCAAATGTTGCAGTGCGTTCTGCTGCTTTTGTTTAGCGTTCCAGCCAGCTCTCCCCTCCAAGTGTATTAAGCACAAAGACACACACACACACAGCGGGTCGCCCCATTCCATAATGATAATTTTATTCTTTATACCCCACGCAACGGACTGCGTTGCCCCAGCCACGCTGGGCGGCATCCAACATGTATAGAAGCATAATAAAACACTAGACGTTTTAAACAAAACCCTTCACTGTACAGGATTGCCTTCAGACGGCTCGGGAGTCGGAGAACTCCATGCCCCCCAACATTTCTCCATTGAACATAGGGACACCCTAAGGAAAAAAAATTAACAGTAATCCTTCAAGTGGGTTGATTGGTTTGCCTAGACGTTAGTTAATGGGTTAATTGGTGAGCTATGAGGTGAGGGGAGGGACAGATGCCTTGTCAATCAAAGAATGCCTTGTTAACCAACCAGAGGCAGCTTTGTCAATCCCAGCAGCCTTGTCAACCAATCAGAGGCAGCTTTCTCAATCCCAGCAGCAGGTATAAAACCAGCAGGCCCGGCCTGCGCTCAGGCCATTGGCCTGCGCTCAGGCCATTGGCCTGCGCTCAGGCCATTGGCCTGCGCTCAGGCCATTGGCCTGCGCTCAGGCCATTGGCCTGCGCTCAGGCCATTGGCCTGCGCTCAGGCCATTGGCCTGCGCTCAGGCCATTGGCCTGCGCTCAGGCCATTGGCCTGCGCTCAGGCCATTGGCCTGCGCTCAGGCCATTGGCCTGCGCTCAGGCCATTGGCCTGCGCTCAGGCCATTGGCCTGCGCTCAGGCCATTGGCCTGCGCTCAGGCCATTGGCCTGCGCTCAGGCCATTGGCCTGCGCTCAGGCCATTGGCCTGCGCTCAGGCCATTGGCCTGCGCTCAGGCCATTGGCCTGCGCTCAGGCCATTGGCCTGCGCTCAGGCCATTGGCCTGCGCTCAGGCCACCCAATTTCTCTCTCTCTTTTCCCTCTTGATTTGGATTTTTTTTCTTCTCCCCCCCCCCCACCTATTGTCATTTTTTTTTCTTTAGTTCCTTTACCACTCTTTTCTTCTTTCACTCTCTTCCAGATTGTGCAAAGTTTCCTCTTTCCTTCCCGTTCCTTTTGTCTCATGCTTTTACACTTGTCAGTTCAAAAGGAGGGGGGGGGGATTTCTATATGGTAAATGCTTCAAAGTAGGGACTTCATCTGTGGTATGTCACAAAGGGCCCTGCAACCAAATGTTGGCAGTGCGTTCTGCTGCTTTTGTTTAGCGTTCCAGCCAGCTCTCCCCTCCAAGTGTATTAAGCACAAAGACACACACACACACAGCGGGTCGCCCCATTCCATAATGATAATTTTATTCTTTATACCCCACGCAACGGACTGCGTTGCCCCAGCCACGCTGGGCGGCATCCAACATGTATAGAAGCATAATAAAACACTAGACGTTTTAAACAAAACCCTTCACTGTACAGGATTGCCTTCAGACGGCTCGGGAGTCGGAGAACTCCATGCCCCCCAACATTTCTCCATTGAACATAGGGACACCCTAAGGAAAAAAAAATTAACAGTAATCCTTCAAGTGGGTTGATTGGTTTGCCTAGACGTTAGTTAATGGGTTAATTGGTGAGCTATGAGGTGAGGGGAGGGACAGATGCCTTGTCAATCAAAGAATGCCTTGTTAACCAACCAGAGGCAGCTTTGTCAATCCCAGCAGCCTTGTCAACCAATCAGAGGCAGCTTTCTCAATCCCAGCAGCAGGTATAAAACCAGCAGGCCCGGCCTGCGCTCAGGCCATTGGCCTGCGCTCAGGCCATTGGCCTGCGCTCAGGCCATTGGCCTGCGCTCAGGCCATTGGCCTGCGCTCAGGCCATTGGCCTGCGCTCAGGCCATTGGCCTGCGCTCAGGCCATTGGCCTGCGCTCAGGCCATTGGCCTGCGCTCAGGCCATTGGCCTGCGCTCAGGCCATTGGCCTGCGCTCAGGCCATTGGCCTGCGCTCAGGCCATTGGCCTGCGCTCAGGCCATTGGCCTGCGCTCAGGCCATTGGCCTGCGCTCAGGCCATTGGCCTGCGCTCAGGCCATTGGCCTGCGCTCAGGCCATTGGCCTGCGCTCAGGCCATTGGCCTGCGCTCAGGCCATTGGCCTGCGCTCAGGCCATTGGCCTGCGCTCAGGCCATTGGCCTGCGCTCAGGCCATTGGCCTGCGCTCAGGCCATTGGCCTGCGCTCAGGCCATTGGCCTGCGCTCAGGCCATTGGCCTGCGCTCAGGCCACCCAATTTCTCTCTCTCTTTTCCCTCTTGATTTGGATTTTTTTTCTTCTCCCCCCCCCCCACCTATTGTCATTTTTTTTTCTTTAGTTCCTTTACCACTCTTTTCTTCTTTCACTCTCTTCCAGATTGTGCAAAGTTTCCTCTTTCCTTCCCGTTCCTTTTGTCTCATGCTTTTACACTTGTCAGTTCAAAAGGAGGGGGGGGGGGGGATTTCTATATGGTAAATGCTTCAAAGTAGGGACTTCATCTGTGGTATGTCACAAATGGGCCCTGCAACCAAATGTTGCAGTGCGTTCTGCTGCTTTTGTTTAGCGTTCCAGCCAGCTCTCCCCTCCAAGTGTATTAAGCACAAAGACACACACACACACAGCGGGTCGCCCCATTCCATAATGATAATTTTATTCTTTATACCCCACGCAACGGACTGCGTTGCCCCAGCCACGCTGGGCGGCATCCAACATGTATAGAAGCATAATAAAACACTAGACGTTTTAAACAAAACCCTTCACTGTACAGGATTGCCTTCAGACGGCTCGGGAGTCGGAGAACTCCATGCCCCCCAACATTTCTCCATTGAACATAGGGACACCCTAAGGAAAAAAAATTAACAGTAATCCTTCAAGTGGGTTGATTGGTTTGCCTAGACGTTAGTTAATGGGTTAATTGGTGAGCTATGAGGTGAGGGGAGGGACAGATGCCTTGTCAATCAAAGAATGCCTTGTTAACCAACCAGAGGCAGCTTTGTCAATCCCAGCAGCCTTGTCAACCAATCAGAGGCAGCTTTCTCAATCCCAGCAGCAGGTATAAAACCAGCAGGCCCGGCCTGCGCTCAGGCCATTGGCCTGCGCTCAGGCCATTGGCCTGCGCTCAGGCCATTGGCCTGCGCTCAGGCCATTGGCCTGCGCTCAGGCCATTGGCCTGCGCTCAGGCCATTGGCCTGCGCTCAGGCCATTGGCCTGCGCTCAGGCCATTGGCCTGCGCTCAGGCCATTGGCCTGCGCTCAGGCCATTGGCCTGCGCTCAGGCCATTGGCCTGCGCTCAGGCCATTGGCCTGCGCTCAGGCCATTGGCCTGCGCTCAGGCCATTGGCCTGCGCTCAGGCCATTGGCCTGCGCTCAGGCCATTGGCCTGCGCTCAGGCCATTGGCCTGCGCTCAGGCCATTGGCCTGCGCTCAGGCCATTGGCCTGCGCTCAGGCCATTGGCCTGCGCTCAGGCCACCCAATTTCTCTCTCTCTTTTCCCTCTTGATTTGGATTTTTTTTCTTCTCCCCCCCCCCCCCACCTATTGTCATTTTTTTTTCTTTAGTTCCTTTACCACTCTTTTCTTCTTTCACTCTCTTCCAGATTGTGCAAAGTTTCCTCTTTCCTTCCCGTTCCTTTTGTCTCATGCTTTTACACTTGTCAGTTCAAAAGGAGGGGGGGGGGATTTCTATATGGTAAATGCTTCAAAGTAGGGACTTCATCTGTGGTATGTCACAAATGGGCCCTGCAACCAAATGTTGCAGTGCGTTCTGCTGCTTTTGTTTAGCGTTCCAGCCAGCTCTCCCCTCCAAGTGTATTAAGCACAAAGACACACACACACACAGCGGGTCGCCCCATTCCATAATGATAATTTTATTCTTTATACCCCACGCAACGGACTGCGTTGCCCCAGC
Source organism: Podarcis liolepis (assembly GCF_965112155.1). Lineage (NCBI taxonomy): Eukaryota > Metazoa > Chordata > Lepidosauria > Squamata > Lacertidae > Podarcis > Podarcis liolepis. Next base: position 21,818 of record NW_028148806.1, on the reverse strand, counting down.
CACGCTGGGCGGCATCCAACATGTATAGAAGCATAATAAAACACTAGACGTTTTAAACAAAACCCTTCACTGTACAGGATTGCCTTCAGACGGCTCGGGAGTCGGAGAACTCCATGCCCCCCAACATTTCTCCATTGAACATAGGGACACCCTAAGGAAAAAAAATTAACAGTAATCCTTCAAGTGGGTTGATTGGTTTGCCTAGACGTTAGTTAATGGGTTAATTGGTGAGCTATGAGGTGAGGGGAGGGACAGATGCCTTGTCAATCAAAGAATGCCTTGTTAACCAACCAGAGGCAGCTTTGTCAATCCCAGCAGCCTTGTCAACCAATCAGAGGCAGCTTTCTCAATCCCAGCAGCAGGTATAAAACCAGCAGGCCCGGCCTGCGCTCAGGCCATTGGCCTGCGCTCAGGCCATTGGCCTGCGCTCAGGCCATTGGCCTGCGCTCAGGCCATTGGCCTGCGCTCAGGCCATTGGCCTGCGCTCAGGCCATTGGCCTGCGCTCAGGCCATTGGCCTGCGCTCAGGCCATTGGCCTGCGCTCAGGCCATTGGCCTGCGCTCAGGCCATTGGCCTGCGCTCAGGCCATTGGCCTGCGCTCAGGCCATTGGCCTGCGCTCAGGCCATTGGCCTGCGCTCAGGCCATTGGCCTGCGCTCAGGCCATTGGCCTGCGCTCAGGCCATTGGCCTGCGCTCAGGCCATTGGCCTGCGCTCAGGCCATTGGCCTGCGCTCAGGCCATTGGCCTGCGCTCAGGCCATTGGCCTGCGCTCAGGCCATTGGCCTGCGCTCAGGCCACCCAATTTCTCTCTCTCTTTTCCCTCTTGATTTGGATTTTTTTTCTTCTCCCCCCCCCCCACCTATTGTCATTTTTTTTTCTTTAGTTCCTTTACCACTCTTTTCTTCTTTCACTCTCTTCCAGATTGTGCAAAGTTTCCTCTTTCCTTCCCGTTCCTTTTGTCTCATGCTTTTACACTTGTCAGTTCAAAAGGAGGGGGGGGGGATTTCTATATGGTAAATGCTTCAAAGTAGGGACTTCATCTGTGGTATGTCACAAATGGGCCCTGCAACCAAATGTTGCAGTGCGTTCTGCTGCTTTTGTTTAGCGTTCCAGCCAGCTCTCCCCTCCAAGTGTATTAAGCACAAAGACACACACACACACAGCGGGTCGCCCCATTCCATAATGATAATTTTATTCTTTATACCCCACGCAACGGACTGCGTTGCCCCAGCCACGCTGGGCGGCATCCAACATGTATAGAAGCATAATAAAACACTAGACGTTTTAAACAAAACCCTTCACTGTACAGGATTGCCTTCAGACGGCTCGGGAGTCGGAGAACTCCATGCCCCCCAACATTTCTCCATTGAACATAGGGACACCCTAAGGAAAAAAAATTAACAGTAATCCTTCAAGTGGGTTGATTGGTTTGCCTAGACGTTAGTTAATGGGTTAATTGGTGAGCTATGAGGTGAGGGGAGGGACAGATGCCTTGTCAATCAAAGAATGCCTTGTTAACCAACCAGAGGCAGCTTTGTCAATCCCAGCAGCCTTGTCAACCAATCAGAGGCAGCTTTCTCAATCCCAGCAGCAGGTATAAAACCAGCAGGCCCGGCCTGCGCTCAGGCCATTGGCCTGCGCTCAGGCCATTGGCCTGCGCTCAGGCCATTGGCCTGCGCTCAGGCCATTGGCCTGCGCTCAGGCCATTGGCCTGCGCTCAGGCCATTGGCCTGCGCTCAGGCCATTGGCCTGCGCTCAGGCCATTGGCCTGCGCTCAGGCCATTGGCCTGCGCTCAGGCCATTGGCCTGCGCTCAGGCCATTGGCCTGCGCTCAGGCCATTGGCCTGCGCTCAGGCCATTGGCCTGCGCTCAGGCCATTGGCCTGCGCTCAGGCCACCCAATTTCTCTCTCTCTTTTCCCTCTTGATTTGGATTTTTTTTCTTCTCCCCCCCCCCCACCTATTGTCATTTTTTTTTCTTTAGTTCCTTTACCACTCTTTTCTTCTTTCACTCTCTTCCAGATTGTGCAAAGTTTCCTCTTTCCTTCCCGTTCCTTTTGTCTCATGCTTTTACACTTGTCAGTTCAAAAGGAGGGGGGGGGGATTTCTATATGGTAAATGCTTCAAAGTAGGGACTTCATCTGTGGTATGTCACAAATGGGCCCTGCAACCAAATGTTGCAGTGCGTTCTGCTGCTTTTGTTTAGCGTTCCAGCCAGCTCTCCCCTCCAAGTGTATTAAGCACAAAGACACACACACACACAGCGGGTCGCCCCATTCCATAATGATAATTTTATTCTTTATACCCCACGCAACGGACTGCGTTGCCCCAGCCACGCTGGGCGGCATCCAACATGTATAGAAGCATAATAAAACACTAGACGTTTTAAACAAAACCCTTCACTGTACAGGATTGCCTTCAGACGGCTCGGGAGTCGGAGAACTCCATGCCCCCCAACATTTTTCCATTGAACATAGGGACACCCTAAGGAAAAAAAATTAACAGTAATCCTTCAAGTGGGTTGATTGGTTTGCCTAGACGTTAGTTAATGGGTTAATTGGTGAGCTATGAGGTGAGGGGAGGGACAGATGCCTTGTCAATCAAAGAATGCCTTGTTAACCAACCAGAGGCAGCTTTGTCAATCCCAGCAGCCTTGTCAACCAATCAGAGGCAGCTTTCTCAATCCCAGCAGCAGGTATAAAACCAGCAGGCCCGGCCTGCGCTCAGGCCATTGGCCTGCGCTCAGGCCATTGGCCTGCGCTCAGGCCATTGGCCTGCGCTCAGGCCATTGGCCTGCGCTCAGGCCATTGGCCTGCGCTCAGGCCATTGGCCTGCGCTCAGGCCATTGGCCTGCGCTCAGGCCATTGGCCTGCGCTCAGGCCATTGGCCTGCGCTCAGGCCATTGGCCTGCGCTCAGGCCATTGGCCTGCGCTCAGGCCATTGGCCTGCGCTCAGGCCATTGGCCTGCGCTCAGGCCATTGGCCTGCGCTCAGGCCATTGGCCTGCGCTCAGGCCATTGGCCTGCGCTCAGGCCATTGGCCTGCGCTCAGGCCATTGGCCTGCGCTCAGGCCATTGGCCTGCGCTCAGGCCATTGGCCTGCGCTCAGGCCATTGGCCTGCGCTCAGGCCATTGGCCTGCGCTCAGGCCACCCAATTTCTCTCTCTCTTTTCCCTCTTGATTTGGATTTTTTTTCTTCTCCCCCCCCCCACCTATTGTCATTTTTTTTTCTTTAGTTCCTTTACCACTCTTTTCTTCTTTCACTCTCTTCCAGATTGTGCAAAGTTTCCTCTTTCCTTCCCGTTCCTTTTGTCTCATGCTTTTACACTTGTCAGTTCAAAAGGAGGGGGGGGGGGGATTTCTATATGGTAAATGCTTCAAAGTAGGGACTTCATCTGTGGTATGTCACAAATGGGCCCTGCAACCAAATGTTGCAGTGCGTTCTGCTGCTTTTGTTTAGCGTTCCAGCCAGCTCTCCCCTCCAAGTGTATTAAGCACAAAGACACACACACACACAGCGGGTCGCCCCATTCCATAATGATAATTTTATTCTTTATACCCCACGCAACGGACTGCGTTGCCCCAGCCACGCTGGGCGGCATCCAACATGTATAGAAGCATAATAAAACACTAGACGTTTTAAACAAAACCCTTCACTGTACAGGATTGCCTTCAGACGGCTCGGGAGTCGGAGAACTCCATGCCCCCCAACATTTCTCCATTGAACATAGGGACACCCTAAGGAAAAAAAATTAACAGTAATCCTTCAAGTGGGTTGATTGGTTTGCCTAGACGTTAGTTAATGGGTTAATTGGTGAGCTATGAGGTGAGGGGAGGGACAGATGCCTTGTCAATCAAAGAATGCCTTGTTAACCAACCAGAGGCAGCTTTGTCAATCCCAGCAGCCTTGTCAACCAATCAGAGGCAGCTTTCTCAATCCCAGCAGCAGGTATAAAACCAGCAGGCCATTGGCCTGCGCTCAGGCCATTGGCCTGCGCTCAGGCCATTGGCCTGCGCTCAGGCCACCCAATTTCTCTCTCTCTTTTCCCTCTTGATTTGGATTTTTTTTCTTCTCCCCCCCCCCACCTATTGTCATTTTTTTTTCTTTAGTTCCTTTACCACTCTTTTCTTCTTTCACTCTCTTCCAGATTGTGCAAAGTTTCCTCTTTCCTTCCCGTTCCTTTTGTCTCATGCTTTTACACTTGTCAGTTCAAAAGGAGGGGGGGGGGATTTCTATATGGTAAATGCTTCAAAGTAGGGACTTCATCTGTGGTATGTCACAAATGGGCCCTGCAACCAAATGTTGCAGTGCGTTCTGCTGCTTTTGTTTAGCGTTCCAGCCAGCTCTCCCCTCCAAGTGTATTAAGCACAAAGACACACACACACACAGCGGGTCGCCCCATTCCATAATGATAATTTTATTCTTTATACCCCACGCAACGGACTGCGTTGCCCCAGCCACGCTGGGCGGCATCCAACATGTATAGAAGCATAATAAAACACTAGACGTTTTAAACAAAACCCTTCACTGTACAGGATTGCCTTCAGACGGCTCGGGAGTCGGAGAACTCCATGCCCCCCAACATTTCTCCATTGAACATAGGGACACCCTAAGGAAAAAAAATTAACAGTAATCCTTCAAGTGGGTTGATTGGTTTGCCTAGACGTTAGTTAATGGGTTAATTGGTGAGCTATGAGGTGAGGGGAGGGACAGATGCCTTGTCAATCAAAGAATGCCTTGTTAACCAACCAGAGGCAGCTTTGTCAATCCCAGCAGCCTTGTCAACCAATCAGAGGCAGCTTTCTCAATCCCAGCAGCAGGTATAAAACCAGCAGGCCCGGCCTGCGCTCAGGCCATTGGCCTGCGCTCAGGCCATTGGCCTGCGCTCAGGCCATTGGCCTGCGCTCAGGCCATTGGCCTGCGCTCAGGCCATTGGCCTGCGCTCAGGCCATTGGCCTGCGCTCAGGCCATTGGCCTGCGCTCAGGCCATTGGCCTGCGCTCAGGCCATTGGCCTGCGCTCAGGCCATTGGCCTGCGCTCAGGCCATTGGCCTGCGCTCAGGCCATTGGCCTGCGCTCAGGCCATTGGCCTGCGCTCAGGCCATTGGCCTGCGCTCAGGCCATTGGCCTGCGCTCAGGCCATTGGCCTGCGCTCAGGCCATTGGCCTGCGCTCAGGCCATTGGCCTGCGCTCAGGCCACCCAATTTCTCTCTCTCTTTTCCCTCTTGATTTGGATTTTTTTTCTTCTCCCCCCCCCCCACCTATTGTCATTTTTTTTTCTTTAGTTCCTTTACCACTCTTTTCTTCTTTCACTCTCTTCCAGATTGTGCAAAGTTTCCTCTTTCCTTCCCGTTCCTTTTGTCTCATGCTTTTACACTTGTCAGTTCAAAAGGAGGGGGGGGGGATTTCTATATGGTAAATGCTTCAAAGTAGGGACTTCATCTGTGGTATGTCACAAATGGGCCCTGCAACCAAATGTTGCAGTGCGTTCTGCTGCTTTTGTTTAGCGTTCCAGCCAGCTCTCCCCTCCAAGTGTATTAAGCACAAAGACACACACACACACAGCGGGTCGCCCCATTCCATAATGATAATTTTATTCTTTATACCCCACGCAACGGACTGCGTTGCCCCAGCCACGCTGGGCGGCATCCAACATGTATAGAAGCATAATAAAACACTAGACGTTTTAAACAAAACCCTTCACTGTACAGGATTGCCTTCAGACGGCTCGGGAGTCGGAGAACTCCATGCCCCCCAACATTTCTCCATTGAACATAGGGACACCCTAAGGAAAAAAAATTAACAGTAATCCTTCAAGTGGGTTGATTGGTTTGCCTAGACGTTAGTTAATGGGTTAATTGGTGAGCTATGAGGTGAGGGGAGGGACAGATGCCTTGTCAATCAAAGAATGCCTTGTTAACCAACCAGAGGCAGCTTTGTCAATCCCAGCAGCCTTGTCAACCAATCAGAGGCAGCTTTCTCAATCCCAGCAGCAGGTATAAAACCAGCAGGCCCGGCCTGCGCTCAGGCCATTGGCCTGCGCTCAGGCCATTGGCCTGCGCTCAGGCCATTGGCCTGCGCTCAGGCCATTGGCCTGCGCTCAGGCCATTGGCCTGCGCTCAGGCCATTGGCCTGCGCTCAGGCCATTGGCCTGCGCTCAGGCCATTGGCCTGCGCTCAGGCCATTGGCCTGCGCTCAGGCCATTGGCCTGCGCTCAGGCCATTGGCCTGCGCTCAGGCCATTGGCCTGCGCTCAGGCCATTGGCCTGCGCTCAGGCCATTGGCCTGCGCTCAGGCCATTGGCCTGCGCTCAGGCCATTGGCCTGCGCTCAGGCCATTGGCCTGCGCTCAGGCCACCCAATTTCTCTCTCTCTTTTCCCTCTTGATTTGGATTTTTTTTCTTCTCCCCCCCCCCCACCTATTGTCATTTTTTTTTCTTTAGTTCCTTTACCACTCTTTTCTTCTTTCACTCTCTTCCAGATTGTGCAAAGTTTCCTCTTTCCTTCCCGTTCCTTTTGTCTCATGCTTTTACACTTGTCAGTTCAAAAGGAGGGGGGGGGGATTTCTATATGGTAAATGCTTCAAAGTAGGGACTTCATCTGTGGTATGTCACAAATGGGCCCTGCAACCAAATGTTGCAGTGCGTTCTGCTGCTTTTGTTTAGCGTTCCAGCCAGCTCTCCCCTCCAAGTGTATTAAGCACAAAGACACACACACACACAGCGGGTCGCCCCATTCCATAATGATAATTTTATTCTTTATACCCCACGCAACGGACTGCGTTGCCCCAGCCACGCTGGGCGGCATCCAACATGTATAGAAGCATAATAAAACACTAGACGTTTTAAACAAAACCCTTCACTGTACAGGATTGCCTTCAGACGGCTCGGGAGTCGGAGAACTCCATGCCCCCCAACATTTCTCCATTGAACATAGGGACACCCTAAGGAAAAAAAATTAACAGTAATCCTTCAAGTGGGTTGATTGGTTTGCCTAGACGTTAGTTAATGGGTTAATTGGTGAGCTATGAGGTGAGGGGAGGGACAGATGCCTTGTCAATCAAAGAATGCCTTGTTAACCAACCAGAGGCAGCTTTGTCAATCCCAGCAGCCTTGTCAACCAATCAGAGGCAGCTTTCTCAATCCCAGCAGCAGGTATAAAACCAGCAGGCCATTGGCCTGCGCTCAGGCCACCCAATTTCTCTCTCTCTTTTCCCTCTTGATTTGGATTTTTTTTCTTCTCCCCCCCCCCCCACCTATTGTCATTTTTTTTTCTTTAGTTCCTTTACCACTCTTTTCTTCTTTCACTCTCTTCCAGATTGTGCAAAGTTTCCTCTTTCCTTCCCGTTCCTTTTGTCTCATGCTTTTACACTTGTCAGTTCAAAAGGAGGGGGGGGGGGATTTCTATATGGTAAATGCTTCAAAGTAGGGACTTCATCTGTGGTATGTCACAAATGGGCCCTGCAACCAAATGTTGCAGTGCGTTCTGCTGCTTTTGTTTAGCGTTCCAGCCAGCTCTCCCCTCCAAGTGTATTAAGCACAAAGACACACACACACACAGCGGGTCGCCCCATTCCATAATGATAATTTTATTCTTTATACCCCACGCAACGGACTGCGTTGCCCCAGCCACGCTGGGCGGCATCCAACATGTATAGAAGCATAATAAAACACTAGACGTTTTAAACAAAACCCTTCACTGTACAGGATTGCCTTCAGACGGCTCGGGAGTCGGAGAACTCCATGCCCCCCAACATTTCTCCATTGAACATAGGGACACCCTAAGGAAAAAAAAATTAACAGTAATCCTTCAAGTGGGTTGATTGGTTTGCCTAGACGTTAGTTAATGGGTTAATTGGTGAGCTATGAGGTGAGGGGAGGGACAGATGCCTTGTCAATCAAAGAATGCCTTGTTAACCAACCAGAGGCAGCTTTGTCAATCCCAGCAGCCTTGTCAACCAATCAGAGGCAGCTTTCTCAATCCCAGCAGCAGGTATAAAACCAGCAGGCCCGGCCTGCGCTCAGGCCATTGGCCTGCGCTCAGGCCATTGGCCTGCGCTCAGGCCATTGGCCTGCGCTCAGGCCATTGGCCTGCGCTCAGGCCATTGGCCTGCGCTCAGGCCATTGGCCTGCGCTCAGGCCATTGGCCTGCGCTCAGGCCATTGGCCTGCGCTCAGGCCATTGGCCTGCGCTCAGGCCATTGGCCTGCGCTCAGGCCATTGGCCTGCGCTCAGGCCATTGGCCTGCGCTCAGGCCATTGGCCTGCGCTCAGGCCATTGGCCTGCGCTCAGGCCATTGGCCTGCGCTCAGGCCATTGGCCTGCGCTCAGGCCATTGGCCTGCGCTCAGGCCATTGGCCTGCGCTCAGGCCACCCAATTTCTCTCTCTCTTTTCCCTCTTGATTTGGATTTTTTTTCTTCTCCCCCCCCCCACCTATTGTCATTTTTTTTTCTTTAGTTCCTTTACCACTCTTTTCTTCTTTCACTCTCTTCCAGATTGTGCAAAGTTTCCTCTTTCCTTCCCGTTCCTTTTGTCTCATGCTTTTACACTTGTCAGTTCAAAAGGAGGGGGGGGGGGGATTTCTATATGGTAAATGCTTCAAAGTAGGGACTTCATCTGTGGTATGTCACAAATGGGCCCTGCAACCAAATGTTGCAGTGCGTTCTGCTGCTTTTGTTTAGCGTTCCAGCCAGCTCTCCCCTCCAAGTGTATTAAGCACAAAGACACACACACACACAGCGGGTCGCCCCATTCCATAATGATAATTTTATTCTTTATACCCCACGCAACGGACTGCGTTGCCCCAGCCACGCTGGGCGGCATCCAACATGTATAGAAGCATAATAAAACACTAGACGTTTTAAACAAAACCCTTCACTGTACAGGATTGCCTTCAGACGGCTCGGGAGTCGGAGAACTCCATGCCCCCCAACATTTCTCCATTGAACATAGGGACACCCTAAGGAAAAAAAATTAACAGTAATCCTTCAAGTGGGTTGATTGGTTTGCCTAGACGTTAGTTAATGGGTTAATTGGTGAGCTATGAGGTGAGGGGAGGGACAGATGCCTTGTCAATCAAAGAATGCCTTGTTAACCAACCAGAGGCAGCTTTGTCAATCCCAGCAGCCTTGTCAACCAATCAGAGGCAGCTTTCTCAATCCCAGCAGCAGGTATAAAACCAGCAGGCCATTGGCCTGCGCTCAGGCCATTGGCCTGCGCTCAGGCCACCCAATTTCTCTCTCTCTTTTCCCTCTTGATTTGGATTTTTTTTCTTCTCCCCCCCCCCCCACCTATTGTCATTTTTTTTTCTTTAGTTCCTTTACCACTCTTTTCTTCTTTCACTCTCTTCCAGATTGTGCAAAGTTTCCTCTTTCCTTCCCGTTCCTTTTGTCTCATGCTTTTACACTTGTCAGTTCAAAAGGAGGGGGGGGGGATTTCTATATGGTAAATGCTTCAAAGTAGGGACTTCATCTGTGGTATGTCACAAATGGGCCCTGCAACCAAATGTTGCAGTGCGTTCTGCTGCTTTTGTTTAGCGTTCCAGCCAGCTCTCCCCTCCAAGTGTATTAAGCACAAAGACACACACACACACAGCGGGTCGCCCCATTCCATAATGATAATTTTATTCTTTATACCCCACGCAACGGACTGCGTTGCCCCAGCCACGCTGGGCGGCATCCAACATGTATAGAAGCATAATAAAACACTAGACGTTTTAAACAAAACCCTTCACTGTACAGGATTGCCTTCAGACGGCTCGGGAGTCGGAGAACTCCATGCCCCCCAACATTTCTCCATTGAACATAGGGACACCCTAAGGAAAAAAAATTAACAGTAATCCTTCAAGTGGGTTGATTGGTTTGCCTAGACGTTAGTTAATGGGTTAATTGGTGAGCTATGAGGTGAGGGGAGGGACAGATGCCTTGTCAATCAAAGAATGCCTTGTTAACCAACCAGAGGCAGCTTTGTCAATCCCAGCAGCCTTGTCAACCAATCAGAGGCAGCTTTCTCAATCCCAGCAGCAGGTATAAAACCAGCAGGCCATTGGCCTGCGCTCAGGCCATTGGCCTGCGCTCAGGCCACAATTTCTCTCTCTCTTTTCCCTCTTGATTTGGATTTTTTTTCTTCTCCCCCCCCCCACCTATTGTCATTTTTTTTTCTTTAGTTCCTTTACCACTCTTTTCTTCTTTCACTCTCTTCCAGATTGTGCAAAGTTTCCTCTTTCCTTCCCGTTCCTTTTGTCTCATGCTTTTACACTTGTCAGTTCAAAAGGAGGGGGGGGGGGATTTCTATATGGTAAATGCTTCAAAGTAGGGACTTCATCTGTGGTATGTCACAAATGGGCCCTGCAACCAAATGTTGCAGTGCGTTCTGCTGCTTTTGTTTAGCGTTCCAGCCAGCTCTCCCCTCCAAGTGTATTAAGCACAAAGACACACACACACACAGCGGGTCGCCCCATTCCATAATGATAATTTTATTCTTTATACCCCACGCAACGGACTGCGTTGCCCCAGCCACGCTGGGCGGCATCCAACATGTATAGAAGCATAATAAAACACTAGACGTTTTAAACAAAACCCTTCACTGTACAGGATTGCCTTCAGACGGCTCGGGAGTCGGAGAACTCCATGCCCCCCAACATTTCTCCATTGAACATAGGGACACCCTAAGGAAAAAAAATTAACAGTAATCCTTCAAGTGGGTTGATTGGTTTGCCTAGACGTTAGTTAATGGGTTAATTGGTGAGCTATGAGGTGAGGGGAGGGACAGATGCCTTGTCAATCAAAGAATGCCTTGTTAACCAACCAGAGGCAGCTTTGTCAATCCCAGCAGCCTTGTCAACCAATCAGAGGCAGCTTTCTCAATCCCAGCAGCAGGTATAAAACCAGCAGGCCATTGGCCTGCGCTCAGGCCATTGGCCTGCGCTCAGGCCATTGGCCTGCGCTCAGGCCACCCAATTTCTCTCTCTCTTTTCCCTCTTGATTTGGATTTTTTTTCTTCTCCCCCCCCCCACCTATTGTCATTTTTTTTTCTTTAGTTCCTTTACCACTCTTTTCTTCTTTCACTCTCTTCCAGATTGTGCAAAGTTTCCTCTTTCCTTCCCGTTCCTTTTGTCTCATGCTTTTACACTTGTCAGTTCAAAAGGAGGGGGGGGGGGATTTCTATATGGTAAATGCTTCAAAGTAGGGACTTCATCTGTGGTATGTCACAAATGGGCCCTGCAACCAAATGTTGCAGTGCGTTCTGCTGCTTTTGTTTAGCGTTCCAGCCAGCTCTCCCCTCCAAGTGTATTAAGCACAAAGACACACACACACACAGCGGGTCGCCCCATTCCATAATGATAATTTTATTCTTTATACCCCACGCAACGGACTGCGTTGCCCCAGCCACGCTGGGCGGCATCCAACATGTATAGAAGCATAATAAAACACTAGACGTTTTAAACAAAACCCTTCACTGTACAGGATTGCCTTCAGACGGCTCGGGAGTCGGAGAACTCCATGCCCAAACATTTCTCCATTGAACATAGGGACACCCTAAGGAAAAAAAATTAACAGTAATCCTTCAAGTGGGTTGATTGGTTTGCCTAGACGTTAGTTAATGGGTTAATTGGTGAGCTATGAGGTGAGGGGAGGGACAGATGCCTTGTCAATCAAAGAATGCCTTGTTAACCAACCAGAGGCAGCTTTGTCAATCCCAGCAGCCTTGTCAACCAATCAGAGGCAGCTTTCTCAATCCCAGCAGCAGGTATAAAACCAGCAGGCCCGGCCTGCGCTCAGGCCATTGGCCTGCGCTCAGGCCATTGGCCTGCGCTCAGGCCATTGGCCTGCGCTCAGGCCATTGGCCTGCGCTCAGGCCATTGGCCTGCGCTCAGGCCATTGGCCTGCGCTCAGGCCATTGGCCTGCGCTCAGGCCATTGGCCTGCGCTCAGGCCATTGGCCTGCGCTCAGGCCATTGGCCTGCGCTCAGGCCATTGGCCTGCGCTCAGGCCATTGGCCTGCGCTCAGGCCATTGGCCTGCGCTCAGGCCATTGGCCTGCGCTCAGGCCATTGGCCTGCGCTCAGGCCATTGGCCTGCGCTCAGGCCATTGGCCTGCGCTCAGGCCACCCAATTTCTCTCTCTCTTTTCCCTCTTGATTTGGATTTTTTTTCTTCTCCCCCCCCCACCTATTGTCATTTTTTTTTCTTTAGTTCCTTTACCACTCTTTTCTTCTTTCACTCTCTTCCAGATTGTGCAAAGTTTCCTCTTTCCTTCCCGTTCCTTTTGTCTCATGCTTTTACACTTGTCAGTTCAAAAGGAGGGGGGGGGGGGATTTCTATATGGTAAATGCTTCAAAGTAGGGACTTCATCTGTGGTATGTCACAAATGGGCCCTGCAACCAAATGTTGCAGTGCGTTCTGCTGCTTTTGTTTAGCGTTCCAGCCAGCTCTCCCCTCCAAGTGTATTAAGCACAAAGACACACACACACACAGCGGGTCGCCCCATTCCATAATGATAATTTTATTCTTTATACCCCACGCAACGGACTGCGTTGCCCCAGCCACGCTGGGCGGCATCCAACATGTATAGAAGCATAATAAAACACTAGACGTTTTAAACAAAACCCTTCACTGTACAGGATTGCCTTCAGACGGCTCGGGAGTCGGAGAACTCCATGCCCCCCAACATTTCTCCATTGAACATAGGGACACCCTAAGGAAAAAAAATTAACAGTAATCCTTCAAGTGGGTTGATTGGTTTGCCTAGACGTTAGTTAATGGGTTAATTGGTGAGCTATGAGGTGAGGGGAGGGACAGATGCCTTGTCAATCAAAGAATGCCTTGTTAACCAACCAGAGGCAGCTTTGTCAATCCCAGCAGCCTTGTCAACCAATCAGAGGCAGCTTTCTCAATCCCAGCAGCAGGTATAAAACCAGCAGGCCCGGCCTGCGCTCAGGCCATTGGCCTGCGCTCAGGCCATTGGCCTGCGCTCAGGCCATTGGCCTGCGCTCAGGCCATTGGCCTGCGCTCAGGCCATTGGCCTGCGCTCAGGCCATTGGCCTGCGCTCAGGCCATTGGCCTGCGCTCAGGCCATTGGCCTGCGCTCAGGCCATTGGCCTGCGCTCAGGCCATTGGCCTGCGCTCAGGCCATTGGCCTGCGCTCAGGCCATTGGCCTGCGCTCAGGCCATTGGCCTGCGCTCAGGCCATTGGCCTGCGCTCAGGCCATTGGCCTGCGCTCAGGCCATTGGCCTGCGCTCAGGCCATTGGCCTGCGCTCAGGCCATTGGCCTGCGCTCAGGCCACCCAATTTCTCTCTCTCTTTTCCCTCTTGATTTGGATTTTTTTTCTTCTCCCCCCCCCCACCTATTGTCATTTTTTTTTCTTTAGTTCCTTTACCACTCTTTTCTTCTTTCACTCTCTTCCAGATTGTGCAAAGTTTCCTCTTTCCTTCCCGTTCCTTTTGTCTCATGCTTTTACACTTGTCAGTTCAAAAGGAGGGGGGGGGGGATTTCTATATGGTAAATGCTTCAAAGTAGGGACTTCATCTGTGGTATGTCACAAATGGGCCCTGCAACCAAATGTTGCAGTGCGTTCTGCTGCTTTTGTTTAGCGTTCCAGCCAGCTCTCCCCTCCAAGTGTATTAAGCACAAAGACACACACACACACAGCGGGTCGCCCCATTCCATAATGATAATTTTATTCTTTATACCCCACGCAACGGACTGCGTTGCCCCAGCCACGCTGGGCGGCATCCAACATGTATAGAAGCATAATAAAACACTAGACGTTTTAAACAAAACCCTTCACTGTACAGGATTGCCTTCAGACGGCTCGGGAGTCGGAGAACTCCATGCCCAAACATTTCTCCATTGAACATAGGGACACCCTAAGGAAAAAAAATTAACAGTAATCCTTCAAGTGGGTTGATTGGTTTGCCTAGACGTTAGTTAATGGGTTAATTGGTGAGCTATGAGGTGAGGGGAGGGACAGATGCCTTGTCAATCAAAGAATGCCTTGTTAACCAACCAGAGGCAGCTTTGTCAATCCCAGCAGCCTTGTCAACCAATCAGAGGCAGCTTTCTCAATCCCAGCAGCAGGTATAAAACCAGCAGGCCCGGCCTGCGCTCAGGCCATTGGCCTGCGCTCAGGCCATTGGCCTGCGCTCAGGCCATTGGCCTGCGCTCAGGCCATTGGCCTGCGCTCAGGCCATTGGCCTGCGCTCAGGCCATTGGCCTGCGCTCAGGCCATTGGCCTGCGCTCAGGCCATTGGCCTGCGCTCAGGCCATTGGCCTGCGCTCAGGCCATTGGCCTGCGCTCAGGCCATTGGCCTGCGCTCAGGCCATTGGCCTGCGCTCAGGCCATTGGCCTGCGCTCAGGCCATTGGCCTGCGCTCAGGCCATTGGCCTGCGCTCAGGCCATTGGCCTGCGCTCAGGCCATTGGCCTGCGCTCAGGCCATTGGCCTGCGCTCAGGCCATTGGCCTGCGCTCAGGCCATTGGCCTGCGCTCAGGCCACCCAATTTCTCTCTCTCTTTTCCCTCTTGATTTGGATTTTTTTTCTTCTCCCCCCCCCCACCTATTGTCATTTTTTTTTCTTTAGTTCCTTTACCACTCTTTTCTTCTTTCACTCTCTTCCAGATTGTGCAAAGTTTCCTCTTTCCTTCCCGTTCCTTTTGTCTCATGCTTTTACACTTGTCAGTTCAAAAGGAGGGGGGGGGGGGATTTCTATATGGTAAATGCTTCAAAGTAGGGACTTCATCTGTGGTATGTCACAAATGGGCCCTGCAACCAAATGTTGCAGTGCGTTCTGCTGCTTTTGTTTAGCGTTCCAGCCAGCTCTCCCCTCCAAGTGTATTAAGCACAAAGACACACACACACACAGCGGGTCGCCCCATTCCATAATGATAATTTTATTCTTTATACCCCACGCAACGGACTGCGTTGCCCCAGCCACGCTGGGCGGCATCCAACATGTATAGAAGCATAATAAAACACTAGACGTTTTAAACAAAACCCTTCACTGTACAGGATTGCCTTCAGACGGCTCGGGAGTCGGAGAACTCCATGCCCAAACATTTCTCCATTGAACATAGGGACACCCTAAGGAAAAAAAATTAACAGTAATCCTTCAAGTGGGTTGATTGGTTTGCCTAGACGTTAGTTAATGGGTTAATTGGTGAGCTATGAGGTGAGGGGAGGGACAGATGCCTTGTCAATCAAAGAATGCCTTGTTAACCAACCAGAGGCAGCTTTGTCAATCCCAGCAGCCTTGTCAACCAATCAGAGGCAGCTTTCTCAATCCCAGCAGCAGGTATAAAACCAGCAGGCCCGGCCTGCGCTCAGGCCATTGGCCTGCGCTCAGGCCATTGGCCTGCGCTCAGGCCATTGGCCTGCGCTCAGGCCATTGGCCTGCGCTCAGGCCATTGGCCTGCGCTCAGGCCATTGGCCTGCGCTCAGGCCATTGGCCTGCGCTCAGGCCATTGGCCTGCGCTCAGGCCATTGGCCTGCGCTCAGGCCATTGGCCTGCGCTCAGGCCATTGGCCTGCGCTCAGGCCATTGGCCTGCGCTCAGGCCATTGGCCTGCGCTCAGGCCATTGGCCTGCGCTCAGGCCATTGGCCTGCGCTCAGGCCATTGGCCTGCGCTCAGGCCATTGGCCTGCGCTCAGGCCATTGGCCTGCGCTCAGGCCATTGGCCTGCGCTCAGGCCATTGGCCTGCGCTCAGGCCATTGGCCTGCGCTCAGGCCATTGGCCTGCGCTCAGGCCATTGGCCTGCGCTCAGGCCATTGGCCTGCGCTCAGGCCATTGGCCTGCGCTCAGGCCACCCAATTTCTCTCTCTCTTTTCCCTCTTGATTTGGATTTTTTTTCTTCTCCCCCCCCCACCTATTGTCATTTTTTTTTCTTTAGTTCCTTTACCACTCTTTTCTTCTTTCACTCTCTTCCAGATTGTGCAAAGTTTCCTCTTTCCTTCCCGTTCCTTTTGTCTCATGCTTTTACACTTGTCAGTTCAAAAGGAGGGGGGGGGGGGATTTCTATATGGTAAATGCTTCAAAGTAGGGACTTCATCTGTGGTATGTCACAAATGGGCCCTGCAACCAAATGTTGCAGTGCGTTCTGCTGCTTTTGTTTAGCGTTCCAGCCAGCTCTCCCCTCCAAGTGTATTAAGCACAAAGACACACACACACACAGCGGGTCGCCCCATTCCATAATGATAATTTTATTCTTTATACCCCACGCAACGGACTGCGTTGCCCCAGCCACGCTGGGCGGCATCCAACATGTATAGAAGCATAATAAAACACTAGACGTTTTAAACAAAACCCTTCACTGTACAGGATTGCCTTCAGACGGCTCGGGAGTCGGAGAACTCCATGCCCAAACATTTCTCCATTGAACATAGGGACACCCTAAGGAAAAAAAATTAACAGTAATCCTTCAAGTGGGTTGATTGGTTTGCCTAGACGTTAGTTAATGGGTTAATTGGTGAGCTATGAGGTGAGGGGAGGGACAGATGCCTTGTCAATCAAAGAATGCCTTGTTAACCAACCAGAGGCAGCTTTGTCAATCCCAGCAGCCTTGTCAACCAATCAGAGGCAGCTTTCTCAATCCCAGCAGCAGGTATAAAACCAGCAGGCCCGGCCTGCGCTCAGGCCATTGGCCTGCGCTCAGGCCATTGGCCTGCGCTCAGGCCATTGGCCTGCGCTCAGGCCATTGGCCTGCGCTCAGGCCATTGGCCTGCGCTCAGGCCATTGGCCTGCGCTCAGGCCATTGGCCTGCGCTCAGGCCATTGGCCTGCGCTCAGGCCATTGGCCTGCGCTCAGGCCATTGGCCTGCGCTCAGGCCATTGGCCTGCGCTCAGGCCATTGGCCTGCGCTCAGGCCATTGGCCTGCGCTCAGGCCATTGGCCTGCGCTCAGGCCATTGGCCTGCGCTCAGGCCATTGGCCTGCGCTCAGGCCATTGGCCTGCGCTCAGGCCATTGGCCTGCGCTCAGGCCATTGGCCTGCGCTCAGGCCACCCAATTTCTCTCTCTCTTTTCCCTCTTGATTTGGATTTTTTTTCTTCTCCCCCCCCCCACCTATTGTCATTTTTTTTTCTTTAGTTCCTTTACCACTCTTTTCTTCTTTCACTCTCTTCCAGATTGTGCAAAGTTTCCTCTTTCCTTCCCGTTCCTTTTGTCTCATGCTTTTACACTTGTCAGTTCAAAAGGAGGGGGGGGGATTTCTATATGGTAAATGCTTCAAAGTAGGGACTTCATCTGTGGTATGTCACAAATGGGCCCTGCAACCAAATGTTGCAGTGCGTTCTGCTGCTTTTGTTTAGCGTTCCAGCCAGCTCTCCCCTCCAAGTGTATTAAGCACAAAGACACACACACACACAGCGGGTCGCCCCATTCCATAATGATAATTTTATTCTTTATACCCCACGCAACGGACTGCGTTGCCCCAGCCACGCTGGGCGGCATCCAACATGTATAGAAGCATAATAAAACACTAGACGTTTTAAACAAAACCCTTCACTGTACAGGATTGCCTTCAGACGGCTCGGGAGTCGGAGAACTCCATGCCCCCCAACATTTCTCCATTGAACATAGGGACACCCTAAGGAAAAAAAATTAACAGTAATCCTTCAAGTGGGTTGATTGGTTTGCCTAGACGTTAGTTAATGGGTTAATTGGTGAGCTATGAGGTGAGGGGAGGGACAGATGCCTTGTCAATCAAAGAATGCCTTGTTAACCAACCAGAGGCAGCTTTGTCAATCCCAGCAGCCTTGTCAACCAATCAGAGGCAGCTTTCTCAATCCCAGCAGCAGGTATAAAACCAGCAGGCCCGGCCTGCGCTCAGGCCATTGGCCTGCGCTCAGGCCATTGGCCTGCGCTCAGGCCATTGGCCTGCGCTCAGGCCATTGGCCTGCGCTCAGGCCATTGGCCTGCGCTCAGGCCATTGGCCTGCGCTCAGGCCATTGGCCTGCGCTCAGGCCATTGGCCTGCGCTCAGGCCATTGGCCTGCGCTCAGGCCATTGGCCTGCGCTCAGGCCATTGGCCTGCGCTCAGGCCATTGGCCTGCGCTCAGGCCATTGGCCTGCGCTCAGGCCATTGGCCTGCGCTCAGGCCATTGGCCTGCGCTCAGGCCATTGGCCTGCGCTCAGGCCATTGGCCTGCGCTCAGGCCATTGGCCTGCGCTCAGGCCATTGGCCTGCGCTCAGGCCACCCAATTTCTCTCTCTCTTTTCCCTCTTGATTTGGATTTTTTTTCTTCTCCCCCCCCCCACCTATTGTCATTTTTTTTTCTTTAGTTCCTTTACCACTCTTTTCTTCTTTCACTCTCTTCCAGATTGTGCAAAGTTTCCTCTTTCCTTCCCGTTCCTTTTGTCTCATGCTTTTACACTTGTCAGTTCAAAAGGAGGGGGGGGGGATTTCTATATGGTAAATGCTTCAAAGTAGGGACTTCATCTGTGGTATGTCACAAATGGGCCCTGCAACCAAATGTTGCAGTGCGTTCTGCTGCTTTTGTTTAGCGTTCCAGCCAGCTCTCCCCTCCAAGTGTATTAAGCACAAAGACACACACACACACAGCGGGTCGCCCCATTCCATAATGATAATTTTATTCTTTATACCCCACGCAACGGACTGCGTTGCCCCAGCCACGCTGGGCGGCATCCAACATGTATAGAAGCATAATAAAACACTAGACGTTTTAAACAAAACCCTTCACTGTACAGGATTGCCTTCAGACGGCTCGGGAGTCGGAGAACTCCATGCCCCCCAACATTTCTCCATTGAACATAGGGACACCCTAAGGAAAAAAAATTAACAGTAATCCTTCAAGTGGGTTGATTGGTTTGCCTAGACGTTAGTTAATGGGTTAATTGGTGAGCTATGAGGTGAGGGGAGGGACAGATGCCTTGTCAATCAAAGAATGCCTTGTTAACCAACCAGAGGCAGCTTTGTCAATCCCAGCAGCCTTGTCAACCAATCAGAGGCAGCTTTCTCAATCCCAGCAGCAGGTATAAAACCAGCAGGCCCGGCCTGCGCTCAGGCCATTGGCCTGCGCTCAGGCCATTGGCCTGCGCTCAGGCCATTGGCCTGCGCTCAGGCCATTGGCCTGCGCTCAGGCCATTGGCCTGCGCTCAGGCCATTGGCCTGCGCTCAGGCCATTGGCCTGCGCTCAGGCCATTGGCCTGCGCTCAGGCCATTGGCCTGCGCTCAGGCCATTGGCCTGCGCTCAGGCCATTGGCCTGCGCTCAGGCCATTGGCCTGCGCTCAGGCCATTGGCCTGCGCTCAGGCCATTGGCCTGCGCTCAGGCCATTGGCCTGCGCTCAGGCCATTGGCCTGCGCTCAGGCCATTGGCCTGCGCTCAGGCCATTGGCCTGCGCTCAGGCCATTGGCCTGCGCTCAGGCCACCCAATTTCTCTCTCTCTTTTCCCTCTTGATTTGGATTTTTTTTCTTCTCCCCCCCCCACCTATTGTCATTTTTTTTTCTTTAGTTCCTTTACCACTCTTTTCTTCTTTCACTCTCTTCCAGATTGTGCAAAGTTTCCTCTTTCCTTCCCGTTCCTTTTGTCTCATGCTTTTACACTTGTCAGTTCAAAAGGAGGGGGGGGGGGATTTCTATATGGTAAATGCTTCAAAGTAGGGACTTCATCTGTGGTATGTCACAAATGGGCCCTGCAACCAAATGTTGCAGTGCGTTCTGCTGCTTTTGTTTAGCGTTCCAGCCAGCTCTCCCCTCCAAGTGTATTAAGCACAAAGACACACACACACACAGCGGGTCGCCCCATTCCATAATGATAATTTTATTCTTTATACCCCACGCAACGGACTGCGTTGCCCCAGCCACGCTGGGCGGCATCCAACATGTATAGAAGCATAATAAAACACTAGACGTTTTAAACAAAACCCTTCACTGTACAGGATTGCCTTCAGACGGCTCGGGAGTCGGAGAACTCCATGCCCCCCAACATTTCTCCATTGAACATAGGGACACCCTAAGGAAAAAAAATTAACAGTAATCCTTCAAGTGGGTTGATTGGTTTGCCTAGACGTTAGTTAATGGGTTAATTGGTGAGCTATGAGGTGAGGGGAGGGACAGATGCCTTGTCAATCAAAGAATGCCTTGTTAACCAACCAGAGGCAGCTTTGTCAATCCCAGCAGCCTTGTCAACCAATCAGAGGCAGCTTTCTCAATCCCAGCAGCAGGTATAAAACCAGCAGGCCATTGGCCTGCGCTCAGGCCACCCAATTTCTCTCTCTCTTTTCCCTCTTGATTTGGATTTTTTTTCTTCTCCCCCCCCCCACCTATTGTCATTTTTTTTTCTTTAGTTCCTTTACCACTCTTTTCTTCTTTCACTCTCTTCCAGATTGTGCAAAGTTTCCTCTTTCCTTCCCGTTCCTTTTGTCTCATGCTTTTACACTTGTCAGTTCAAAAGGAGGGGGGGGGGGATTTCTATATGGTAAATGCTTCAAAGTAGGGACTTCATCTGTGGTATGTCACAAATGGGCCCTGCAACCAAATGTTGCAGTGCGTTCTGCTGCTTTTGTTTAGCGTTCCAGCCAGCTCTCCCCTCCAAGTGTATTAAGCACAAAGACACACACACACACAGCGGGTCGCCCCATTCCATAATGATAATTTTATTCTTTATACCCCACGCAACGGACTGCGTTGCCCCAGCCACGCTGGGCGGCATCCAACATGTATAGAAGCATAATAAAACACTAGACGTTTTAAACAAAACCCTTCACTGTACAGGATTGCCTTCAGACGGCTCGGGAGTCGGAGAACTCCATGCCCCCCAACATTTCTCCATTGAACATAGGGACACCCT
Source organism: Podarcis liolepis (assembly GCF_965112155.1). NCBI lineage: Eukaryota > Metazoa > Chordata > Lepidosauria > Squamata > Lacertidae > Podarcis > Podarcis liolepis. The sequence goes on along the minus strand of NW_028148806.1, from coordinate 1,027 downwards.
AAGGAAAAAAAATTAACAGTAATCCTTCAAGTGGGTTGATTGGTTTGCCTAGACGTTAGTTAATGGGTTAATTGGTGAGCTATGAGGTGAGGGGAGGGACAGATGCCTTGTCAATCAAAGAATGCCTTGTTAACCAACCAGAGGCAGCTTTGTCAATCCCAGCAGCCTTGTCAACCAATCAGAGGCAGCTTTCTCAATCCCAGCAGCAGGTATAAAACCAGCAGGCCATTGGCCTGCGCTCAGGCCATTGGCCTGCGCTCAGGCCACCCAATTTCTCTCTCTCTTTTCCCTCTTGATTTGGATTTTTTTTCTTCTCCCCCCCCCCCACCTATTGTCATTTTTTTTTCTTTAGTTCCTTTACCACTCTTTTCTTCTTTCACTCTCTTCCAGATTGTGCAAAGTTTCCTCTTTCCTTCCCGTTCCTTTTGTCTCATGCTTTTACACTTGTCAGTTCAAAAGGAGGGGGGGGGGGATTTCTATATGGTAAATGCTTCAAAGTAGGGACTTCATCTGTGGTATGTCACAAATGGGCCCTGCAACCAAATGTTGCAGTGCGTTCTGCTGCTTTTGTTTAGCGTTCCAGCCAGCTCTCCCCTCCAAGTGTATTAAGCACAAAGACACACACACACACAGCGGGTCGCCCCATTCCATAATGATAATTTTATTCTTTATACCCCACGCAACGGACTGCGTTGCCCCAGCCACGCTGGGCGGCATCCAACATGTATAGAAGCATAATAAAACACTAGACGTTTTAAACAAAACCCTTCACTGTACAGGATTGCCTTCAGACGGCTCGGGAGTCGGAGAACTCCATGCCCCCCAACATTTCTCCATTGAACATAGGGACACCCTAAGGAAAAAAAATTAACAGTAATCCTTCAAGTGGGTTGATTGGTTTGCCTAGACGTTAGTTAATGGGTTAATTGGTGAGCTATGAGGTGAGGGGAGGGACAGATGCCTTGTCAATCAAAGAATGCCTTGTTAACCAACCAGAGGCAGCTTTGTCAATCCCAGCAGCCTTGTC
>NW_028148807.1:7500-15000 GCF_965112155.1 Podarcis liolepis | reverse complement strand
TTGGGGTTGGGGTTGGGGTTGGGGTTGGGGTTGGATTTGGGGTTGGGGTTGGGGTTGGGTTTAGGGGTAGGGGTAGGGTTTGGGGTTAGGGGTATGGGGTAGGGTTTGGGGTAGGGTTAGGGTTAGGGTTAGGGTTAGGGTTAGGGTTAGGGTTAGGGTTAGGGTTAGGGTTAGGGTTAGGGTTGGGGTTAGGGTTAGGGTTGGGGTCAGGGTTAGGGTTAGGCTTAGGGTTAGGATAAGGGTAGGGTTAGGGTTACGGTTGGGGTTAGGGGTTGGGGTTGGGGTAGGGGTAGGTGTTGGGGTTGGGGTAGGGGTTAGGGTTGTTAGGGTTAGGGTTAGGGTTAGGGGTAGTGGTAGTGGTTAGGGTTAGGGGTTCGGTTGGGGTTGCGGTTGTGGTTGGGGTTTGGGGTTTGGGTTGGGGTTTGGATTGGGGTAGGGGTTGGGGTTGGGGTTGGGGTGAGGGTTAGGGTTGGGTAGGAGTAGGGGTTGGTGTTGGGGTTAGGGTTAGGGTGAGGGTTAGGGTAGGAGTAGGGCTTGGGGTTGGGGTTGGGGTTGGTGTTAGGGTTAGAGTTAGGGTGGTTAGGGTTAGGGTAAGGGTTAGGGTTAGGGTTACTGTCAGGGGTTTAGGAGCAGAAGCACGGGCAAGGGAGGAAACAGAGAGCGAAGGGGAGGAGGCAGAAGAAAAGATGAGTGACGACGACGACCCGAGATCTCCTAGTCTTTCCAGTGAATCAGAGGATTCACAGAAAGGAGCACCAGTGGCGAGGGCAAGGGGGGAGTCTAGGGGGGCACCCCAGGAAGACAGAGCCAGAGAGGACTCAGGGGGGAGCAGCTGGAAATCGGGACCAGCGTCACCGCCAGGAAGCAGGGAAGAGGAAGGGAGCCAGGGGGGAAACGCTGGCAGCTCACCACAGGAGGGAGGACATGAGTCAGGAGTGGCCACACCTCCACAGGAGGGAGGACATGAGTCGGGGATGGCCACACCTCCATCGGGGAGCGAAGAAACGGTTGAGAGGAAAGTGGAAGGTTGGGCGCGCGCGCCAAGTTCAAATGCAGAGGAAGGAGGCACAGTAAGCAGCCCCGAAAGAGAGCCAGGTCCTAAAGCCCGGCGCAAGGAGGCAGGAGGGTCTGGGTCAGCGTCAGAAGAATCCCGGAAGGAAGAAGCCCCGGGGGGTAGAGGGACCCAGAGGAGGACAGTCAGGAGGAAAAGGTGGAGCAAGGCTAGGATATTAAGTTGGTGCACACAGGGCGGAGACTCAGACGGAGCTTGGCCGACCTAGCTACTAGGCGTAGAGTTGCGCGCAGCAGCGTGAGAATGGAAACTGTAATTCAATAAAGACTTTTACTTAATGACCGCTGGCTAGCGTGATCCTCTGTGAGCTAGGATCTTCAAGCAGCTCTGACAGTAAGCTCCGTCTCCACTTGTGGGCATCTACAGCCTCGAGGAGGGGAGAGACACAGGTGCCTACTAGCAAGCTCACGAACGGCAGACGACATGACGGCTGAGCAGCAGATAGAGGAACTCAGAAACGCGGTGGCACAACTGAACGCCGAGGCTCTAGCATCCAGGAAGAGGGAGGAGGAAGCAGCCGCAGCCTGCAGGGATCTCCAGGTCAGGTTAGACGTGCTGACAAAGCAGACACCCCGGCAGGAGGGCATTGGGTTGGCGAGACGGACAGGCGGGCTGGTCTCTCACTTCGATGGGAACCTGCAACAGTATCCCAACTTTAGAGCCGACGTACTGTGCGCACTGCAACTGCTGCATAAAGACTTTAGAGATGAACAAGAGAGAGTGGGGTTCATCATGTCCCATCTGCATGGGGATGCGAGAGCATGGCTACGCAATTTATGGAGAGATAAGGATCCGGCGCTACAGAATGCAGATGCCTTTATTAAAGCAATGGATGGGTGTTTTTTATCAAGTATTGACGTGGATCTTGCACGGAAGGAGGTGCATGGGCTGAGACAAGGGAGGGCCAGCGTCAGGCAGTATCATGCCCGCTTTTTCGCCTTGGTCAGTGCCCTGGAATGGGACAGAGATTCGGCTCCTGTAAGAGACCTCTTTTGGGAGGGGCTGCATAACTCGATTAAAGATGAGATCGCCAGGGGGGAGAGACCCCGAACCACCCAGGAGGTCGTTCAGAGGGCACTGGCAGTGGGGGTGAGGCTGGAAGGACGTCCGTGGAACAGGGACGAAGGGCGTGGAGGGCGCGAACCAGCCGGGGGCCCCTCCTTCTTTCCCAGGGAAGCAGCGCGGGCGCAATCCACGCCTCCGCCAAGAGGAGGAGCCGAACCTATGGAGGTGGGAGGTGCAAGGGCTCAGTCAGCAACCAGAGCCCTAGCACCAGCAGCAGTGAAAGCGAAGCCTCCTAGAGGGAACAGGAAGTGTTACGTCTGTGAGGAGCCAGGGCATATGGCGAAAGAGTGTCCCCAGAGGCCCCACAAGCTCACTGCAGCCTCAGCAATGGTGACTGCAGCAACACAGCAAGGAGGACCACAGCAGGGAAACGAGGCTGTCTGGCTGGAGGAAGAGGCACTGGGGCCCAGCCAGACGTGTCAGTGAAGAAGTCCCCAGCGATTTTACAGCCCGTGAACCCCCTCCCGCCCAAACCAGTAGTGAGGCTCACAGCGTCTCTCCAACTGCCCAATGGAATCACCATGGACGTGCCAATCACCATTGACTCAGGCAGCAATGCGGACTTTATAGGGCAGGACTTTGTCGACAGGCACGCTGTGCAGTTGCTGCCGGCCACACTGCCCCTGCAGGTTGTCACGGTGGATGGCAGGGAGCTGCTCGGGGGGCAAGTGGTGAAGCAGACGCCACCAATGGTGATGCGACTTGGGAATCACAAAGAAATCATCAGCTTCAACGTCACTCGACTTTCTGACACGCCCATTGTATTGGGCATGAGTTGGCTGGACAAGCACAGCCCAGCGATGGCTTGGTACCAGAGGCAGCTGACCTTCGGCTCTTCCTTTTGTGCTGAACACTGCATCGTGCCCAGGCAGGAAGGAGAGGAAGAGGAGTCACAGCTGCTGCTAGGCACGCTGCAAGCGATTCCACACAAGTACGCTGAATTTTTGGAAGTTTTCTGCGAGAAGGAGGCAGACAGGCTACCCCCTCACAGACCATATGACTGCAAAATTGACCTGCTGCCGGGGGCGGCGCTGCCTAAAGGGAAACTGTATTCCATGTCAGAGGACGAACTGCAGGAACTCAAAGAGTTCATTGACCATAATTTGCAACGCGGCTTCATCCGGGAGTCCAGGGCAGTGGGGGGCAGTCCCGTATTCTTTGTTAAGAAGCGGGACACGCCCCAGAAAAGACTGGTAGTGGATTACAGGATTTTGAACAGTCTGACTAGGCCATCGGACTTCCCCATGCCCCGTATTGACGACCTCCTCGCAAAGGTACGGAAGGGCAGAGTGTTCACCAAGTTGGACCTGCGGGGGGCGTACAACCTCATTCGCATGCGGGAAGGAGATGAGTGGAAGACAGCCATGTTCACGCCACTGGGGACCTACGAATATAGAGTTATGCCTTTTGGATTGCAAAATGGCTCCCACGTTTTTCAAGCGTTTATGCATCACGTGTTGGCGGGACTTCTCTACAAGACGTGCGTCTGTTTCTTAGATGACATCCTGATCTTTTCGGAGTCGCAGCAGGAGCATGACGGACACGTCAAGGAAGTGCTGAGCAGGCTAAAGCAACATAGGCTCTACGCCAAGCTGGAGAAGTGCCAATTTGACGTGCCGGAGGTGGATTTTCTGGGCTACAAGCTGTCTGACAAGGGGCTCGCCATGGACAGCGCCAAGGTTCGAGCGGTGTTGGATTGGAAGAGTCCGCGCAACCGGAAGGAGGTCCAACGGTTTGTCGGCTTTGCGAACTTCTATCGCAAGTTTATCAAGGGCTTCGCGATGCAGACAGCGGCCATCACTGACACGCTTAGCTCCAAGAAGAAGAAGTTCGTTTGGACAGCGCAGGCGGAGCAGTCCTTTCAGGCACTCAAGCGTCTCTTCGCGTCGGAAGAGCAGCTGCTTCATGTCAACCCCAGCAAGCCGATGAGGGTGGAGACAGACGCCTCGGACAGAGCCGTGGGGGCGGTCCTGTTGCAGAAAGACCCGCAGGGGGTGTGGCGACCGGGAGCGTTTTACTCCAGGAAGCTCAGCAAGTCCGAACAGAACTACACCATCTGGGACAGGGAGTTGCTGGCCATTCACGCAGCGTTCAAGGCGTGGAGGCACTTTCTGATCGGCGCCAAGCACACGGTGCAGTTTTGCACGGACCACAAGAATCTAGAGCACTGGCGCACGGCACAGTTCCTGAACCAGAGGCAGATACGTTGGGCTGAGTTCTTTGCAAACTTCGACTTCCGAATAGAGTATGTCCCGGGGGACACCAACATCATGGCAGACGCTCTCTCCCGTAAGCCACAGTATCTGGAGGACGCAACGCCAGCGGCCGCCATGCACATCTTCGCACCAGCAGTGTGGGCGTGCGCCGCGGCGACCGTGGACCTAGAGGCGGTGCGACGTGCGTTGCAGGAGGACTCCTTCGCACAAGCAAAGATGGCAGAGGTGCAAAGGGGCAAGGCAGCGGCCGACGGTTTCCGGCTACGAGATGGATTGCTCATCCGAAAAGGGGCCATCTACGTGCCGGGAGACGAACTTCGAGCCAAGGTGCTGCAGCAGCTGCACGACGCGCCCACGGCCGGGCACTTTGGCAAGGAGAAGACGGTGGAATTAGTAGCCAGGGATTTCTGGTGGCCTGGAATGAGAGGGGAGGTCGCAGACTACGTGGCGAGGTGCGACACCTGCCAGAGGGCCAAACCAGTGCACAAACCGCCGGCCGGACTGTTGGAACCGCTGCAAACTCCGGTCGAACCTTGGGAAAGGGTGGCTCTGGACTTTGTCACGGATCTGCCCAGCTCAAGGGGCAAGACGGCAGTGCTGGTGGTGGTGGACCTGTTTTCCAAGATGGCGCATTTCATTCCGTGTGCGAAGGTGGCCACGGCGGAGCAAACCGCCAAACTGTTCATAGACCACGTGTTCAAGGTTCATGGTCTGCCACGGTCTATTCTGTCCGACCGGGGGCGGCAGTTCATCTCGAATTTCTGGCAGAAGCTGATGGGCTTCCTGAACGTCAAGATCAACCTGGCGTCGGCGAGACACCCGCAGACCAACGGGCAAGCGGAGCGGGTCAATGCCATCATGCAGCAGTACCTGAGATGTTATGCAAATCAACAGCCTGCGACGTGGGTGGATTACCTACCGCTTGCCGAGTTCGCCTACAACAACACGAAGCACGTGTCCACGGGGGTCACGCCGTTCTTCGCCAACAACGGGAGGCACCCCAGAACCTTCCCGGGACTGGAAAGAATGGGGGAGGGGGAGCCGCAGACAGCAGATGCGTTCGCGTCGGAGCTGCAGGAGGTCCACGATCAGCTGAGGCGCCACCTGGAGCTGGCCAAGCACGCATACAAGGTACAAGCAGACAAGCACAGAAGGGTTGGAGAAGAGCTCCACGTGGGAGACTGGGTTTGGTTAGCAGCCCACGCAGTGCCGGCCAGGTCGTTGGCCAAGAAGAAACTAGGGCATAAGCAACTGGGGCCCTACCAAGTCGAAGAGCAGGTCAACCCGGTAGCTTTCAGACTGGCACTTCCGGAGGGTTCCAGAATGCATCCGGTATTCCACAGATCGGTGCTCACTCCCTACAAGGCACCGCACAGGTTCCAGGAACCCGGAACAGCGCCGAGTCCGGTCAGAGACAGAACAGGGCACGCGGAAGTGGCACAGAAGGAGCGCATCAACGAAGTCACTGAGATTTTGGACTCCAGATGGGGGGAAGAGGGGGTAGAATACTTTCTCGCCAAGGAGGGCACCCCGGCCAGTGCGAACAGCTGGGTGCCGGGCTACGCCTTGGACGAACCTCTCCTCAAAGACGAGTTTCATGCCCTCTTTCCCCATAGACCTATGCCAGCAGAATATTTTGACGACTGGCTTTTCACGCCCACACTTTCGGCCAGCACTTTCCGGGGGTTCGACTCGGACGAGGACCCGACACAAGACGTCCGTTCCCCGGAGGGGTCACCCTCGGGATCTGCATCAGAACCCTCGTATTGGTGGGACGATAGGCCAGAGGAGCAGTGGCGCAGACGGTGGCTGGAAGGCCCAGGACGAGCAACACCGACAGGAGGAAGTGAGGGAGAGACGGACATGGACGTTTTCGGGGACGACCCTGGTTTCGAGCACGGCGGCACAGAGATGGAAGCGGAGGTGACTGTCGTCGACGAGAGCGGGGAGGAAGACCCGGGAGACTTCAGATGGAGGCCTGCCACGGGAAGCGACCGATACCCGACGTTCGTCCCTTTGCAACAGCAGCCCCCAGCTCCAGCACCGGAAGGAGGGGAGGGGGGAATGGGGGGCTTCGAGGGGGGGATGGATGTCAGGGGTTTAGGAGCAGAAGCACGGGCAAGGGAGGAAACAGAGAGCGAAGGGGAGGAGGCAGAAGAAAAGATGAGTGACGACGACGACCCGAGATCTCCTAGTCTTTCCAGTGAATCAGAGGATTCACAGAAAGGAGCACCAGTGGCGAGGGCAAGGGGGGAGTCTAGGGGGGCACCCCAGGAAGACAGAGCCAGAGAGGACTCAGGGGGGAGCAGCTGGAAATCGGGACCAGCGTCACCGCCAGGAAGCAGGGAAGAGGAAGGGAGCCAGGGGGGAAACGCTGGCAGCTCACCACAGGAGGGAGGACATGAGTCAGGAGTGGCCACACCTCCACAGGAGGGAGGACATGAGTCGGGGATGGCCACACCTCCATCGGGGAGCGAAGAAACGGTTGAGAGGAAAGTGGAAGGTTGGGCGCGCGCGCCAAGTTCAAATGCAGAGGAAGGAGGCGCAGTAAGCAGCCCCGAAAGAGAGCCAGGTCCTAAAGCCCGGCGCAAGGAGGCAGGAGGGTCTGGGTCAGCGTCAGAAGAATCCCGGAAGGAAGAAGCCCCGGGGGGTAGAGGGACCCAGAGGAGGACAGTCAGGAGGAAAAGGTGGAGCAAGGCTAGGATATTAAGTTGGTGCACACAGGGCGGAGACTCAGACGGAGCTTGGCCGACCTAGCTACTAGGCGTAGAGTTGCGCGCAGCAGCGTGAGAATGGAAACTGTAATTCAATAAAGACTTTTACTTAATGACCGCTGGCTAGCGTGATCCTCTGTGAGCTAGGATCTTCAAGCAGCTCTGACAGTTACGGTTAGGGGTTGGGGTTGGGTTTGGGGTTATTGTTAGGGTTAGGGTTAGGGGTTGGGGTTGGGGTAGGGGTTACGGTTGGGGTAGTGGTTGGGGTTGGGGTAGGGGTAGGGGTTGGGGTTAGGGTTAGGGTTAGGGTTAGGGTTAGGGTTAGGGTTAGGGTTAGGGTTAGGGTTAGGGTTAGGGTTTGGGTTAGAGTTAGAGTTAGAGTTAGAGTTAGAGTTAGAGTTAGAGTTAGATTTAGAGTTAGAGTAAGAGTTAG
>NW_028148808.1:32500-45463 GCF_965112155.1 Podarcis liolepis | reverse complement strand
CTTCCACTTTCCGCTTGACCGTTTCTTCGCTCTCCGATGGAGGTGTGGCCACTCCTGACTCATGCCCTCCCCCCTGCTGCGAGCTGCCAGAGCTCGATACCTGGCACCTTTCCTCCCCACTGCGCTCTGTTGGTGACGCTGGCCCCGATTTCCAACTGCTGCCCTCTGAACCCTCTCTGGACCCTTCTTCCTGGGGTGTCCCCCTAAGCTCCCCCCTTGCTCTGGCCACTGGCGCTCCTTTCTGTGAATCTTCTGATTCACTGGACAGGCTCGGAGATCTCGGGTCGTCGTCGTCACTCATCTTTTCTTCGGACTCCTCCCCCTCGCTCTCTGTTTCCTCCCTTGCCCTCGCCTCTGCTCCTGAACCCCTGACATCCATCCCCCCCTCGAAGCCCCCCCTTCCCCCCTCCCCTCCTTCCGGTGCGGGAGCTGGGTGCTGCCGTGTCATGGGGACGAATGCCGGATACAGTTCGCTCCCCTTGGCGGGCCTCCAACTGAAGACTTCCGGTTCTTCCTCCCTGCGCTCGTCGACAATGGTCACCTCCGCTTCCATCTCTGTGCCTCCGTGCTCAAACCCAAAATCCTCCCCGTACATGTCCACGTCCGTCTCTGCCTCAGTCGTTCTGGGGTCCGTCGTTCGACCTGGAACCTCCAGCCACTTCCTGCGCCACTGTTCCTCTGGTCTATCGTCCCACCAATACGAGGGTTCTGAGGCAGATCCCGAGGGTGACCCCTCCGGGGAACGTGTGTCCCGTGTCGGTTCCTCGTCCGAGTCGAACACCTGGAACGTGCTGGCTGAAAGCGTCGGTGTGAAAAGCCAATCGTCGAAAAAGTCTGCTGGCATGGGCCTGTGTGGGAAAAGGGCATGAAACTCGTCTTTGAGCAGAGGTTCCTCCAAAGCGTAGCTCGGCACCCAGCTGTTGGCACAGGCCGGGGTTCCCTCCTTGGCGAGGAGGTATTCTACCCCCTCTTCTCCCCATCTAGAGTCCAAAATCTCTGTGACCTCGTTGATTGGCTCCTCTTGTGGCACTCCCCCTTGCTCGGTTCCCTCTCGGATCGGACTCGGCGCCGTTCCTGGTTCCTGAAATCTGTGAGGTGTCTTGTAGGGAGTGAGCACCGATCTGTGGAACACCGGATGCATCCTGGAGCCCTCCGGATGCGTCAGCCTGAAGGCCACCGGGTTGACCTGCTCTTCAACTTGGTAGGGCCCCAGTTGTTTATGCCCTAGTTTCTTCTTCGCTAACGACCTGGCCGGCACTGCGTGGGCTGCCAACCAGACCCAGTCTCCCACCTGGATCTCTTCGCCAACCCTCCTGTGTTTGTCCGCTTGTACCTTGTATGCGTGCTTAGCCAGCTCCAGGTGCCGCCGAAGCTGATCGTGGACCTCCTGCAACTCCGACGCAAACGCGGCTGCAGTCTGCGGCTCCCCCTCCCCCATTCTCTCCAGTCCTGGGAAGGTTCTGGGGTGCCTTCCGTTGTTTGCGAAGAACGGCGTCACCCCCGTGGACACGTGCTTCGTGTTGTTGTAGGCGAACTCGGCGAGAGGCAGGTAATCCACCCACGTCGCAGGCTGTTGATTCGCATAACATCTCAGATACTGCTGCATGATGGCGTTGACCCGCTCCGCTTGTCCGTTGGTCTGCGTGTGTCTAGCCGAAGCCAGGTTGATCTTGACGTTCAGGAAGCCCATCAGCTTCTGCCAGAAGTTCGAGATGAACTGCCGCCCCCGGTCGGACAGTATAGACCGCGGCAGACCGTGAACCTTGAACACGTGATCTATGAACAGTTTGGCGGTTTGTTCCGCCGTGGCCACCTTCGCACACGGAATGAAATGTGCCATCTTGGAGAACAAGTCCACCACCACTAGCACTGCCGTCTTGCCCCTCGAGCTGGGCAGATCCGTGACAAAGTCCAGGGCCACTCTCTCCCATGGTTCGAACGGGGTTTGCAGCGGTTCCAGCAGTCCCGCCGGCGGTCTGTGTACTGGTTTGGCCCTCTGGCAGGTGTCGCACCTCGCCACGTAGTCCGCGACTTCCCCTCTCATTCTGGGCCACCAGAAGTCTCTGGCGACTAATTCCATCGTCTTCTCTGTGCCAAAGTGCCTGGCAGTGGGCGCGTCGTGCAACTGCTGCAGTATCTTGGCGCGAAGGTCGTCTTCTGGCACGTAGATGGCCCCTTTACGGATGAGTAATCCATTGCGAATCTGGAACTCGCCGGTCGCCGCCGTGTCCTTGTGCACCTCTGCCATTTTTGCTCGCGCGAAGGAGTCGTCCTGCAACGCACGCCGTACCGCCTCCAGGTCAACCGTCGCCGAAGCGCACGCCCACGCTGTCGGTGCGAAGATGTGCATGGCCGCCGCTGGCGTCGCCTCCTCGAGGTATTGCGGTTTACGGGATAGGGCGTCCGCCATGATGTTGGTGTCCCCCGGGACATACTCTATACGGAAGTCGAAGTCGGCAAAGAACTCTGCCCAACGTATCTGCCTCTGGTTCAGGAACCGCGCCGTGCGCCAGTGCTCCAGATTCTTGTGGTCCGTGCAGACCTGCACTGTGTGCTTGGCTCCGATCAGGAAGTGCCTCCACGCCTTGAATGCTGCATGAATGGCCAACAACTCCCTGTCCCAGATGGTGTAGTTCTGTTTCGACTTGGTGAGCTTCCTGGAGTAGAACGCTCCCGGTCTCCAAGCCCCCTGCTGGTCTTGCTGCAACAGAACTGCTCCCACGGCTCTATCCGAAGCGTCCGTCTCCACCCTCATCGGTCTGCTGGGGTTGACGTGTAGTAGCTGCTCCTCCGACGCAAAGAGACGCTTGAGTGCCTGAAAGGACTGCTCCGCCTGCTCCGTCCAGATGAACTTCTTCTTCTTGGAGCTGAGCGTGTCTGTGATGGCCGCCGTCTGCATCGCAAACCCTTTGATAAACTTGCGATAGAAGTTCGCAAAGCCGACAAACCGCTGGACCTCCTTCCGGTTGCGCGGGCTTTTCCAATCCAACACCGCACGAACCTTGGCGCTGTCCATGGCGAGCCCCTTGTCTGACAACCTGTAGCCCAGGAAGTCCACCTCCGACATGTCGAACTGGCACTTTTCCAGCTTGGCGTAGAGCCTATGCTGCTGCAGTCTGCTCAGCACTTCCTTGACGTCTCTGTCGTGATCCTGCTGCGATTCAGGAAAGATCAGTATGTCATCCAGGAAACAGACACACTTCTTGTAGAGGAGCCCCGCCAACACGTGATGCATGAAAGCTTGAAAACAGTGGGAGCCATTTTGTAATCCGAAAGGCATAACTCTGTATTCGTAGGTGCCCAGGGGCGTGAACATGGCTGTCTTCCACTCATCGCCTTCCCGCATGCGAATGAGGTTGTACGCCCCTTGAAGGTCCAACTTGGTGAAGACGCGTCCTTTGCGCACCGTCGCGAGGAGGTCGTCGATCCTGGGCATGGGGAAATCCGACGGCTTGGTCAAAGCGTTTAAGGTCCGATAATCCACTACGAGCCTTTTTGGGGGCGTGTCTTTCTTCTTGACAAAGAATACAGGACTGCCCCCCACTGCCTTGGACTCTCGGATGAAACCGCGCTCCAAATTGTGATCTATGAACTCTTTGAGTTCCTGTAGTTCGTCCTCAGACATGGAATACAGCTTCCCTTTTGGCAACGCCGCCCCTGGCAGGAGGTCAATCTTGCAGTCGTATGGTCTGTGGGGGGGGTAGCTTGTCCGCCTCCTTCTCGCAGAAAACCTCCAAAAATGCTGCGTACTTGTGGGGAACTGCTTGCAGCGTCCCCAGCTGCAGCTGTGACTCCTCTTCCTCTCCTTCCTGCCGGGGCAGGATGCAGTGTTCAGCACAATAGGAAGAGCCAAAGGTCACCTGCCTCTGGTACCAAGCCAGCGTCGGGCTGTGCTTGTCCAGCCAACTCATGCCCAATACAATAGGCGTGTCCGATAGTTGAGTGACATTAAAGCTGATGACTTCCCTGTGATTTCCAAGTCGCATCACCATTGGTGGCGTTTGCTTCACCACCTGCCCCCCTAGCAGCTCCCTGCCATCCACCGTGACGACCTGCAGGGGCAGTGTGGCAGGCAGCAACTGTATAGCGTGCCGGTCGACAAAGTCTTGCCCTATAAAGTCCGCATTGCTTCCTGAGTCAATGGTGATTGGCATGTCCATGGTGAGTCCATTGGGTAACTGGAGCGATGCGGTGAGCCTCACTACTGGTTTGGGTGGGAGGGGGTCTGTGGGCTGCAAAATCTCTGGGGACTGCTTCACTGACACGTCTGGCTGGGCCCCAGCGCCTCTGTCTCCAGCCAGACTCCGTCGTTTCCCTGCTGTGGTTCTCCTTGCTGAGTTGCTGCAGTTACCATTGCTGAAGCTGCAGTGTGCTTGTGGAGCCTCTGGGGACACTCTTTCGCCATGTGCTGGGGATCGTCGCAGATGTAACACTTCCGGTTCCCTCTAGGAGGCTTAGCTTTCGCTGCTCCCGGTGCTAGGGCTCTGGTTGCTGACTGAGCCCTTGCACCTCCAACCTCCATAGGTGCCGCTCCTCCTCCTGGCGGAGGTGTGGATTGCGCACGCGCTGCTTCTCTGGGAACGAAGGAGTAGCCTCTGGCTGGTTCGCGCCCTCCACGCCCTTCGTCCCTGCTCCATGGACGTTCTTCCAGACGCACCCCAACCGCCAGCGCCCTCTGAACGATCTCCTGCGTGCTCCGGGGTCTCTCCCCCCTCGCAATTTCGTCTTTAACCGCGCCGCTCAAGCCTTCCCAAAACAGGTCTCTGACTGGAGCCGAATCTCTGTCCCATTCCAGGGCACTGACCAATGCAAAAAAGCGGGCATGATACTGCCTTACACTGGCCCTCCCCTGCTTCAGTCCATGTACCTCCTTCCGGGCAAGATCCACGTCTATGCTTGATAAAAAGCACCCATCCATCGCTTTAATAAAGGCATCCACATTTTGGAGCGCCGGATCCTTATCTCTCCACAAATTGCGCAGCCATGCTTTAGCATCTCCATGCAAATGGGACATGATAAACCCCACCTTCTCTTGCTCATCTCTAAAGTCCTTGTCCAGCAGTTGCAGTGCACACTTTACATCTGCTCTAAAGTTGGGGTACTGTTGTAAATTCCCATCGAAGTGAGAGACTAGACCGCCTGCTCGTCTCCCCAACCCAATCCCCTCCGGTCTGGGTGTCAGTTGCCCTTGCTTCGTAAGCATTTCCAACCTGACCTGGAGATCCCTGTAGGCGGCAGCTGCGTCCTCCTCTCTCTTCCTGGATGCAAGTATCTCGGCATTCAGTTGTGTCACTGCTTCTCTGAGATCCGCTATCTGCTGTTCGGCCGTCATCTTGTCTGCCGTTCGTGAGCTCGCTAGTAGGCACCAGCCTTCTCTCCTCTCCGTGAGGCTTTAGATGCCCACAACGTTGAGACGGAGCTTACTGTCAGAGCTGCTCCCAGATCCTAGCTCACAGAGGATCACGCTAGCCAGCGTTCACTTTATAAAAGTCTTTATTGAGTTACAGTTTCCATTTCCAAGCTGCTGCGTGCAGCTCTACGTCTTATAAGCTAGACCGGCGAAGCTCCGTCTGAGTCTCCGCCCCCTGTACACCAACTTAATACCCTAGCCTTACTCCACCTTTTCCACCTGACCGTTCTTCTCTGGGTCCCTCTGCCCCCCGTGGTCTCTTCCTTCCTGGACTCTTCTGACGCTGACCCCCCGGACCCTCCTGTCTCCTTGCGTCGGGCTTTAGGACCTGGCTCCCTTTCCGGGCTGCTTACTGTGCCGCCTTCCTGTGCATTTGAACTTGGCGCGCGCGCCCAACCTTCCACTTTCCGCTTGACCGTTTCTTCGCTCTCCGATGGAGGTGTGGCCACTCCTGACTCATGCCCTCCCCCCTGCTGCGAGCTGCCAGAGCTCGATACCTGGCGCCTTTCCTCCCCACTGCGCTCTGTTGGTGACGCTGGCCCCGATTTCCAACTTCTGCCCTCTGAACCCTCTCTGGACCCTTCTTCCTGGGGTGTCCTCCCTTGCTCTGGCCACTGGCGCTCCTTTCTGTGAATCTTCTGATTCACTGGACAGACTCTGAGATCTCGGGTCGTCGTCGTCACTCATCTTTTCTTCGGACTCCTCCCCCTCGCTCTCTGTTTCCTCCCTTGCCCTCGCCTCTGCTCCTGAACCCCTGACAGAACCCAATACCAAGAATTTGTCAAGAATGTATAATTTGCTGCTGAAATGGAATACACAAAATGAAACAGTTAAATCGGCTATGATTAAGTGGGCACAGGACATTGGTCATAACATCATGTTTGCTGACTGGGAATGGTTGTGGAACACCGGTATAAAATTTACGGTATGTAATGCCTTAAAGGAAAATATTATGAAAATGATCTACAGGTGGTACATGACCCCAGTCAAGCTAGCAAAAATTTATCATTTGCCTGATAATAAATGTTGGAAGTGTAAAGAAACTGAAGGTACTTTCTATCACCTTTGGTGGACGTGCCCGAAGATTAAGGCTTTCTGGGAAATGATATATAATGAAATGAAAAAGGTACTTAAATGTACTTTCCCTAAGAAACCAGAGGCCTTTCTCTTGGGCATAGTCGGCCGATTGGTGTCAAAGAAAGACAGAACTTTCTTTATGTATGCTACGACAGCAGCAAGAATACTTATCGCAAAATATTGGAAGACACAAGATCTACCCACTCTGGAAGAATGGCAGATGAAAGTGATGGACTACATGACATTGGCTGAGATGACTGGCAGAATCTGTGACCAGGGGAAGGAGACGGCGGAAGAAGAATGGAAGAAATTTAAAATCTACCTTAAGGACTATTATAAACTTGATGAAGGTTAGAATGTCGAGGTTTTGAGAAAGAAAGGGTTACAGCGATATAAGATTAGAATGAAGGAAAGATTAAGAGGACATAAACTTGACAGAACTATTTAGAAGTTGCTGAAAAATTTGGACATTGGGATACAGAAAGGGGAGGTATGGGGGAGTCTGAGAAACAAGGTTTATGAAAAAAAGGTTATGAAACTATACATGTTTGTATGTCTTTTTATATGTTTGTACTGTTTTAAAAATTTTGTAAAACCAATAAAAAAATATATATATATTAAAAAAATACCCAACCCCAACCCCAACCCCAATCCCAACCCTAACCCTAACCCCCACTCCTAACCCCAACCCCAACCCCAACCCCAACCCCCACCCCTAACCCTAACCCTAACCCTAACCCTAACCCTAACCCCAAGCCCTAACCCTAACCCTAACCCTAACCCTAACCCTAACCCTAACCCTAACCCTAACCCTAACCCTAACCCTAACCCCAAACCCTAACCCTAACCCTAACCCTAACCTTAACTCTAACTGTCAGGGGTTCAGGAGCAGAGGCGAGGGCAAGGGAGGAAACCGAGAGCGAGGGGGAGGAGGCAGAAGAAAAGATGAGTGATGACGACGACCCGAGATCTCCAAGTCTTTCCAGTGAATCAGAAGATTCACAGAAAGGAGCACCAGTGGCCAGGGCAAGGGGGGAGACTAGGGGGACACCCCAGGAAGATAGAGCCAGAGGGGACTCAGAGGGGAGCAGTTGGAAATCGGGACCAGCGTCACCGCCAGAGAGCAGGGAAGAGGAAGGGCGCCAGGGATCAAGCGCTGGCAGCTCACAACAGGAGGGAGGGCACGAGTCAGGAGTGGCCACACCTCCATCGGGGAGCGAAGAGACGGTTAGACGGAAGGTGGAAGGTTGGGCGCGCGCGCCAAGTTCAAATGCACAGGAAGGTGGCGCAGTAGGCAGCCCGGAAAGGGAGCCAGGTCCTAAAGCCCGGCGCAAGGAGACAGGAGGGTCCGGGGGGTCAGCGTCAGAAGAATCCCGGAAGGAAGAGACCCCGGGGGGCAGAGGGACCCAGAGAAGAACAGTCAGGCGGAAAAGGTGGAGCAGGGCTAGGATATTAAGTTGGTGTACAAGGGGCGGAGACTCAGACGGAGCTTCGCCGATCTAAGCATAAGACGTAGAGTTGCGCGCAGCAGCTTGAGAATGGAAACTGTAACTCAATAAAGACTTTTATTTAATGATCGCTGGCTAGCGTGATCCTCTGTGAGCTAGGATCTGGAAGCAACTCTGACAGTAAGCTCCGTCTCATAAATTGTGGGCATCCACGGCCTCGCGGAGAGGAGAGAAAGCGGGTGCCTACTAGCGAGCTCACGAACGGCAGACAATATGACGGCCGAACAGCAGATAGCGGAACTCAGAGAAGCAGTGTCACGACTGAATGCCGAGGCTCTTGCATCCAGGAAGAGAGAGGAGGACGCAGCTGCCGCCTACAGGGATCTCCAGGTCAGGTTGGAAGTGCTTACGAAGCAAGGGCAACAGACACCCAAACCAGAGGGGATTGGGTTGGGGAGACGAACAGGCGGTCTGGTCTCTCACTTCGATGGGAATTTGCAACAGTACCCCAACTTTAGAGCAGATGTAATGTGTGCACTGCAACTGCTGAACAAAGACTTTAGAGATTAGGAAGAGAAAGTGGGGTTCATCATGTCCCATTTGCATGGAGACGCTAAAGCATGGCTGCGCAATTTGTGGAGAGATAAGGATCCGGCGCTCCAAAATGCGGATGCCTTTATTAAAGCGATGGATGGGTGCTTTTTATCAAGCATTGACGTGGATCTTGCCCGGAAGGAGGTGCATGGACTAAGGCAAGGGAGGGCCAGCGTAAGGCAGTACCATGCCCGCTTTTTCGCTTTGGTCAGTGCCCTGGAATGGGACAGAGATTCGGCCCCTGTAAGAGACCTGTTTTGGGAGGGATTGCACAGCTCGGTTAAAGATGAAATTGCGAGGGGGGAGAGACCCCGGACCACGCAGGAGATCGTTCAGAGGGCGCTGGCGGTGGGGGTGCGGCTGGAAGAACGTCCGTGGAGCAGGGACGAAGGGCGTGGAGGGCGCGAACCAGCCAGGGGCTCTCCTTCCTTCCCAGAGAAGCAGCGCGTGCGCAATCCACGCCTCCGCCAGGAGGAGGGGCGGAACCGATGGAGGTTGGAGGTGCAAGGGCTCAGTCAGCAGCCAGAGCCCTAGCACCGACAATAGTGAAAGCGAAGCCTCCTAGAGGGAACAGGAAGTGTTACATATGTGATGATCCACAGCATATGGCGAAAGAGTGTCCCCGGAGGCTCCACAAGCACACTGCAGCCTCAGCAATGGTAACTGCAGCAACGCAGCAAGCAGAACCACAGCAGGGAAACGACGAAGTCTGGCTGGAGGAAGAGGCACTGGGGCCCAGCCAGACGTCTCAGTGAAGCAGTCCCCAGAGATTTTACAGCCCATGGACCCCCTCCCGCCCAAACCAGTAGTAAGGCTCACCGCATCTCTCCAGCTGCCCAATGGAATCACCATGGACGTGCCAATCACCATTGACTCAGGAAGCAATGCGGACTTTATAGGGCAGGACTTTGTCGACCGGCACCCTATACAGTTGCTGCCTGCCACGCTGCCCCTGCAGGTTGTCACGGTGGATGGCAGGGAGCTGCTAGGGGGGCAAGTGGTGAAGCAGACGCCACCAATGGTGATGCGACTTGGGAATCACAGGGAAGTCATCAGCTTCAACGTCACTCAACTATCGGACACGCCCATTGTATTGGGCATGAGTTGGCTGGACAAGCACAGCCCGACGCTGGCTTGGTACCAGAGGCAGCTGACCTTCGGCTCTTCCTTTTGCGCTGAACACTGCATCGTGCCCCGGCAGGAAGGAGAGGAAGAGGAGTCACAGCTGCAGCTAGGCACGCTGCAAGCGGTTCCCCACAAGTACGCAGAATTTTTGGAGGTTTTCTGCGAGAAGGAGGCAGACAGGCTACCCCCCCACAGACCATATGACTGCAAAATTGACCTGCTGCCGGGGGCGGTGTTGCCAAAAGGGAAGCTGTATTCCATGTCTGAGGACAAACTGCAGGGACTCAAGGAGTTCATAGATCATAATTTGGAGCGCGGTTTCATCCGAGAGTCCAAGGCAGCGGGGGGCAGTCCGGTATTCTTTTTTAAGAAGCGGGACACGCCCCAAAAAAGACTCGTAGTGGACTATCGCATTTTGAACAGTGTGACCAAGCCATCGGACTTCCCCATGCCCCGAATTGACGACCTCCTCGCAAAGGTACGCAAGGGCAGCGTGTTCACCAAGTTGGACCTGCGAGGGGCGTACAACCTCATTCGCATGCGGGAAGGAGATGAGTGGAAGACAGCCATGTTCACGCCCCTGGGCACCTACGAATATAGAGTTATGCCTTTTGGATTGCAAAATGGCTCCCACGTTTTTCAAGCTTTCATGCATCACGTGTTGGCGGGGCTCCTCTACAAGACGTGCGTCTGTTTCTTGGATGACATCCTGATCTTTTCGGAATCGCAGCAGGAGCATGACAGACACGTCAGGGAAGTGCTGAGCAGGCTACAGCAACATAGGCTTTACGCCAAGCTGGAGAAGTGCCAATTCGACGTGACGGAGGTGGATTTCCTGGGCTACAAGTTGTCTGACAAGGGGCTCGCCATGGACAGCGCCAAGGTTCGAGCAGTGTTGGATTGGAAAAGCCCACGCAACCGGAAGGAGGTCCAACGGTTTGTCGGCTTCGCGAACTTCTATTGCAAGTTTATCAAAGGCTTTGCTATGCAGACAGCGGCCATCACGGACACGCTCAGCTCCAAGAAAAAGAAGTTCATCTGGACAGAGCAGGCGGAGCAGTCCTTTCAGGCACTAAAGCGTCTCTTCGCGTCGGAAGAGCAGCTGCTTCATGTCAACCCCAGCAGGCCGATGAGGGTGGAGACAGACGCTTCGGACAGAGCCGTCGGAGCAGTCCTGCTGCAGAAGGACCCGCAAGGGGTTTGGAGGCCGGGAGCGTTTTACTCAAGGAAGCTCAGCAAGTCTGAACAGAACTACACCATCTGGGACAGGGAGTTGCTGGCCATTCATGCAGCATTCAAGGCGTGGAGGCACTTTCTGATCGGCGCCAAGCACACGGTGCAGGTCTGCACGGAGCACAAGAATCTGGAGCACTGGCGCACGGCACAGTTCCTGAACCAGAGGCAAATACGTTGGGCTGAGTTCTTTGCGAACTTCGACTTCCGAATAGAGTATGTCCCGGGGGACACCAACATCATGGCGGATGCTCTCTCCCGTAAGCCACAGTATCTGGAGGAGGCAACGCCAGCGGCCGCCATGCACATCTTTGCACCGACAGTGTGGGCGTGCGCTGCGGCAACAGTTGACCTGGAGGCGGTGCGACGAGCGTTGCAGGATGACTCCTTCGCGCAAGCAAAGATGGCAGAGGTGCACAGGGGCACGGCAGCGACCGACGAGTTCCAGCTGCGAGATGGATTGCTCATCCGTAAAGGGGCCATCTACGTGCCGGGAGACGAACTTCGCGCCAAGGTACTGCAGCAGCTGCACGACGCGCCCACTGCCGGGCACTTTGGCAAGGAGAAGACGGTGGAATTAGTCGCCAGAGACTTCTGGTGGCCCGGAATGAGAGGGGAAGTCGCGGACTACGTGGCGAGGTGTGACACCTCCCAGAGGGCCAAACCAGTGCACAGACCGCCGGCCGGACTGCTGGAACCGCTGCAAACTCCGTTCGAACCATGGGAGAGAGTGGCCCTGGACTTTGTCACGGATCTGCCCAGCTCGAGGGGCAAGACGGCGGTGCTGCTGGTGGTGGACTTGTTCTCCAAGATGGCACATTTCATTCCGTGTGCGAAGGTGGCCACGGCGGAACAAACCGCCAAACTGTTCATAGATCACGTGTTCAAGGTTCACGGTCTGCCGCGGTCTATACTGTCCGACCGGGGGCGGCAGTTCATCTCGAACTTCTGGCAGAAGCTGATGGGCTTCCTGAACGTCAAGATCAACCTGGCGTCGGCAAGACACCCGCAGACCAACGGGCAAGCGGAGCGGGTCAATGCCATCATGCAGCAGTACCTGAGATGTTATGCGAATCAACAGCCTGCCACGTGGGTGGATTACCTGCCCCTCGCCGAGTTCGCCTACAACAACACGAAGCACGTGTCCACGGGGGTGACGCCGTTCTTCGCCAACAACGGAAGGCACCCCAGAACCTTCCCGGGACTGGAAAGAATGGGGGAGGGGGAGCCGCAGACAGCGGACGCGTTCGCGTCGGAGTTGCAGGAGGTCCATGATCAGCTCCGGCGGCACCTGGAGCTGGCTAAGCACGCATACAAGGAGCAAGCGGACAAACACAGGAGGGTTGGCGAAGAGATCCAAGTGGGCGACTGTGTCTGGTTGGCAGCCCACGCAGTGCCGGCCAGGTCGTTAGCGAAAAAGAAGCTAGGGCATAAACAACTAGGGCCCTACCAAGTCGAAGCGCAGATCAACCCGGTGGCCTTCAGGCTGACGCTTCCGGAGGGATCCAGGATGCATCTGGTGTTCCACAGATCGGTGCTCACTCCCTACAAGACACCTCACAGATATCAGGAACCAGGAACGGCACCGAGTCCGCTCCGAGAGGGGACCGAGCAAGGGGGAGTGCCACAGGAGGAGCCCATCAATGAGGTCACAGAGATTTTGGACTCTAGATGGGGGGAAGAGGGAGTAGAATACCTTCTCGCCAGGGAGGGCACCCCAGCCAGTGCCAATTGCTGGGTGCAAGGTTACGCTTTGGAAGACCCTCTGCTCAAGGACGAATTTCATGCCCTCTTCCCACACAGGCCCATGCCAGCAGACTTTTTCGATGACTGGCTTTTCACACCGACGCTTTCAGCCAGCACGTTCCATGGGTTTGACTCGGATGTGGAACGTTCACTGGACACACACTCCCCGGAAGAATCACCCTCGGGATCGGCCTCGGATGCCTCGTATTGGTGGGACGATAGACCAGAGGAACAGTGGCGCAGGAAGTGGCTGGAGGTTCCAGGTCGAGCAACGGACCAGGGAGCGACTGAGGCGGAGACTGACGTGGACATGTACAGGGAGGATCTTGG
>NW_028148808.1:22500-25000 GCF_965112155.1 Podarcis liolepis | reverse complement strand
GGGTTCGGGTTGGGGTTAGGGTTCGGGTTCGGGTTCGGTTTCGGGTTAGGGTTAGAGTTAGGGTTAGGGGTTGGGGTTAGGGTTAGGGTTAGGGTTAGGGTTAGGGTTAGGGTTAGGGTTAGGGTTAGGGTTAGGGTTAGGGCTAGGGTTAGGGTTAGGGTTAGGGTTAGGGTTAGGGTTAGGGTTAGGATTAGGGTTGGGGTTGGCTAGGGGTAGGTGTTGGGGTTAGGGTTAGGGTTAGGGTTAGGGGTCGGGGTAGGGGTTGGGCTTGGGGTTAGGGTTAGGGCTTGGGGTTGTTGTTGGGGTAGGGGTAGGGGCAGGGGTAGGGGTTAGGGTTGGGGTTGCGGTTGGGGTTGGAGTTAGGGTTAGGTTTAGGGGTAGGGGTTGTGGTTAGGGGTTAGGGTTGGGGTTAGGGTTAGGGGTAAGGGTTGGGGTTAGGGTTAGGCGTTGGGGTTGGGGTTAGGGTTAGGGTTAGGGTTAGGGTTAGGGTTAGGGTTATGGTTAGGGTGAGGGTTAGGTTAGGGTAAGGGTAGGTGTTGGGGTTAAGGTTAGGGTGGTTAGGGTTAGGGTTAGGGTTAGGGGTTGGGGTTGGGGTTGGGGTTGGGGTTGGGGTTGGGATTGGGTTTGGGGTTATTGTTAGGGTTAGTGTTAGGGGTTGGGGTTGGGGTAGGGGTTGCGGTTGAGATAGGGGTTGGGGTTGGGGTTGGGGTAGGGGTTGGGGTTGGGGTTAGGGTTAGGGTTAGGGTTAGGGTTAGGGTTAGGGTTAGGGTTAGGGTTAGGGTTAGGGTTAGGGTTAGGGTGAGGGGTAGGGGTAGGGGTTGGGGTTAGGGTTATGGTTAGGGGTACGGGTTGGTGTTGGTGTTAGGGGTAGGGGTTGTGGTTTGGGTTAGGGTTAGGGTTAGGGGTAGGGGTTTGGGTTTGGGTTGCGGTTAGGGGTTTGGGTTTGGGTTAGGGTCAGGTTTAGGGGGTGGGGGTGGGTTTGGGTTGGTGTTGGTGTTGGTGTTGGTGTTAGGGTTAGGGGTAGGGGTTGGCGGTAGGGTTAGGGGTAGGGGTTAGGGTTAGGGTTAGGGTTAGTGTTAGGGGTTGGAGTTGGGGTTGGGGTTGGGGTTAGGGTAGGGGTAGGGGTTGGGGTTAGGGTTAGGGTTACGGTTAGGGGTAAGGGTTGGTGTTGGGGTGAGGGTGAGGGTTAGCAGTTTGGGTGGGGTAGGGTTCGGGTTAGGGTTTGGGTTTGCAGTTTGGGTTAGGGTTGGGGGTAGGGTTAGGGTTAGGGGTCGGGTTTTGGGTAGGTGTAGGGGTTGGTGTTGGGGTTAGGGTTAGGGTTAGGGTTAGGGTTAGGGTTAGGGTTAAGGTTACGGTTAGGGGTAGGGGTTAGGAATAGGGGTTGGGGTTGGGGTTGAGGTTGGGGTTAGGGTGAGGGTTAGGGGTTGGTGTTGGTATAGTGGTTGGGGTAGGGGTTAGGGTTAGGGTTGTTAGGCTTAGGGTTAGGCTTAGGGTTAGGGGTTGGGGTTGGGGTTGGGGTAGGGGTTGGGGTTGGGGTTGGGGTTGGGGTTGGGGTAGGGGTTGGGGTTGGGGTTGGGGTTGGGGTTAGGGTTAGGGTTAGGGTTAGGATTAGGGGTTGGGGTTGTGCTTGGGGTTGAGGTTAGGGTTAGTCGTTGGGGTTGGTGTTAGAGTTAGGGTTGTTAGGGTTAGGGTTGGGGTGAGGGGTTGGGTTAGGTGTTGGGGTTGGGGTAGGGGTTGGGGTTGGGTTGGGGTGGGGTGGGGTAGGGTTTGGACTTTGGGTAGGGGTTGGGGTTGGGGTTAGGGTTAGGTTTGTTAGGGTTGTTAGGGTTAGGGATAGGGTTCGGGGTTGGCGTTGGGGTTGGGGTTGGGGTCCGGGTTAGGGTTAGGGTTAGGGTTAGGGTTAGGGTTAGAGTTAGGTTTAGGGGTTGTGGTTGGGGTTGGGGTTGGGATTAGGGTTAGGGTTAGGGTTAGGGTTAGGGTTAGGGGTAGGGGAAGGGGTTGGGGTTGGGGTTGGGGTTAGAGTTAGGGTTGTTAGGGTTAGGGTTAGGGTTAGGGTGAGGGGTTGGGGTTAGGGGTTGGGGTTGGGGTTCTGCTTGGGGTTGAGGTTAGGGTTAGGGTTAGGGGTGGGGTTGGGGTTGGAGTTGGGGTTGGGGTTGGGGTTGGGGTTGGGGTTAGAGTTAGGGTTAGGGTTAGGGGTTGGGGTTGGGGTTGTGCTTGGGGTTGAGGTTAGGGATAGGGGTAGGGGTTAGGGTTAGGGTTAGGGTTAGGGGTTGGGGTTAGGTGTTGGGGTAGGTGTTGGGGTTGGGGTAGGGGTTGGGGTTGGGGTTGGGGTTGGGGTTTGGGTAGGGGTAGGGGTAGGGGTAGGGGTAGGGGTAGGGGTAGGGGTAGGGGTAGGGCTTGGTCTTGGTCTTGGGCTTGGGGTTGGGGTTGGGGTTCGTGTTTGGGTTAGGGTTGGGGTTCGGGTTGGGGGTAGGGTTTGGGGTTGGGGTTGGGGTTGGGG
>NW_028148808.1:10000-17500 GCF_965112155.1 Podarcis liolepis | reverse complement strand
AAGGTTAGACTGAGCGTCACTGGGAGCATTGGAAAGCGGAACTTGAACCCTGTGCTGGACCAGTGCTATACCAGTAGCTAGGAGCGTGACAACTGCTTGCTGATTGGCTGATATTTTGCTGACCAAGTTATGAGTCCTTCATGATTGTCTTATGATCTATGATTTGCTGTGATTTGCTCAGGTATAAAGACCCCTGTATTTCTGTCAATCGGGGTCCCAGTTCTTTGGAAGAGATTCCAACTGGGTCCTTATTGCCTGGCAATAAACTTCACCTTCTTATTCTCCATTGCTGCGTCTGGCTGATCCTTATCCCTCGCAACATTTGGTGCCGCGATCGGATCACACAGGCCAGTGGGTTTTTTTTACCCAAAAAAAGAGCCGGCCTCCGGTTCTCGGGGGGAGGGCGTCCCGAAGGTTTTGGCTTCGTTCCAGGCGCCAATCGGACATCATTTCCGAAGGAGGAAGGCAATCGCCTTCGGCGCGGACTCCCGGCGAGACGGAGGCAAGGACCGAACAAGGAGAATCTGAAGGGGGGCCAAAAGGAAAGGCGCGCCACGACAGGAACTCACGGTGAGTTGAGATAAAAGGAGTGCTGATCAACACTCAGGGTGACCCACCAGTAACCTCCCGTTAAAGGGAAAGGATCACCAAAAGGGTGAGGGAGGAGAAGCTGAGTCAACCCAGAAGGGGAGAGGTTCTGCAGGGAAAAGTTGGGGAAAAACAGCTGTGGGGGGGAAAGAGAAAAAAAAAAGGGTAAAACGCTGTATGAAAGTGTGTGTTTTTCTGCCAAGTTGTTTGCCGCAGGCAAAGGGGGGGAGAAAGGGCTGTGTTGTCTGTGTGAAAGTCCCGGGACGCTGAGTGAATGTGTAAGATCTGAGTTGAAAAAGGAAGTATGCTGTGGTTTTTCTCTTGTGCTATTTTTGAAACTGCCTAGCTGAAAGTGTTTGTCTGGCGAAGAGGGAAAGTTTTTGCAGAACTATGGGGGGGAAATGCTCAAAACCAATTCAAGCCTGTACACCCCTAGACTGCATGTTAGAAAATTTTAAAATGGTCTTTCCAGAAGAAGCAGGGGAGGTCAAACCAAGTAAGGAAGTTTTAAAGAAATATTGTCAACAGGTGTGGCCCCAACAGGTCAAATCCTGGCCACAACTTGGCTCCTTCAGGATTGAGAAATGTCAGGCAGTTATGGACTCAATAATGATAAATCCGGATTTGTTTAGGGAGCAGTACTATTGCATTTCGAAGTGGACTGCTATTTGTTTAAAAAATCCAGATTGGATGAAAAGAGGAAGTGAGAGCTGCGAGATTTTCGCTGTAAGGCAGGAAGCCAGAAAACCCTTAACAGTTTCTGCAGCTGACAGGAAAATTTATGTTGGTCCTTCAGAGGAGGATGGAATCCCTCCCCCGCCATACAATTATAGCAGCAGTAATCAAGCAATACAGCCGCCTTCAAGGCAAGCATTGCCAGATCAAAATGCAGTGGCAGGACAAACCCAACCCCAAACCCAACGGACCCCTATGCCCAGCCAATCTCAGCCAGAATTGAATAAAGCCCCGCAAGCCACAAATGGTGCTTCGCAGGCAGCCCCACCTTCTCAAGCATCACTGGATGTGCCTAGCCTTCCAGAATTGTCTTCCCAGCCAAAACAAACAGCAGCTCTAGATCAAAGCACGTTACCCTCCCCTCCCGAGGAAAAATACAACCAGGACATGTCAGCCTTGCAAACACAGACGGAGGGAGCGGAAGGGGGAACCAGCGCATTTCAAATGTCTGGAGCATGGGGGGAACAAATTAATTCATTCAGAACCCCAGAAAGCCATGACAGTTCAAAATTATGGAAATTGATGGATGCAATTACAGATTCTGGACAAAAGTTGGTCCTTAAAATGAGAGAAAGTGATCATTAAGTAAAAGCCAGCGATCATTAAGTAAAAGTCTTTATTGAGTTACAGTTTCCATTCTCAAGTTGCTGCGTGCAACTCTACATCTAGTGGCTAGATCGGCGAAGCTCCGTCTGAGTCTCCGCCCCTTGTGCACCAACTTAATATCCTAGCCCGGCTCCACCTTTTCCGCCTGACTGTCCTCCTCTGGGTCCCTCTACCCCCCGGGGTCTCTTCCTTCCTGGATTCTTCTGACGCCGACCCCCCGGACCCTCCTGTCTCCTTGCGCCGGGCTTTAGGACCTGGCTCTCTTTCAGGGCTGCCCACTGCGTCACTTTCCTGTGCATTTGAACTTGGCGCGCGCGCCCAACTTTCCACTTTCCGTTTGACCGTTTCCTCGCTCCCCGATGGAGGTGTGGCCACTCCTGACTCATGCCCTCCCTCCTGTGGTGAGCTGCCAGCGCTTGCCCCCTGGCTCCCTTCCTCTTCCCTGCTCTCTGGCGGTGACGCTGGTCCCGATTTCCAACTGCTCTCCTCTGAGTCCCCTCTGGCTCTATCTTCCTGGGGTGCCCCCCTAGACTCCCCCCTTGCCCTGGCCACTGGTGCTCCTTTCTGTGAATCTTCTGATTCACTGGAAAGACTCGGAGATCTCGGGTCGTCATCATCACTCATCTTTTCTTCTGCCTCCTCCCCTTCGCTCTCTGTTTCCTCCCTTGCCCTTGCCTCTGCTCCTGAACCCCTGACATCCATCCCCCCCTCGAAGCCCCCCATTCCCCCCTCCCCTCCTTCTGGTGCGGGAGCTGGGTGCTGCTGTGTCAAAGGGACGAACGTCGGATATCGTTCGCTTCCCGTGGCGGGCCTCCATCTGAAGTCTCCCGGGTCTTCCTCCCTGCTCTCGTCGACGACGGTCACCTCCGCTTCCATCTCTGTGCCGCCGTGCTCGAAACCAGGGTCGTCCCCGAAAACGTCCATGTCCGTCTCTCCCTCACTTCCTCCTGGCGGCGTCGCTCGTCCTGGACCTTCCAGCCACTTCCTGCGCCACTGCTCCTCTGGTCTACCGTCCCACC
Source organism: Podarcis liolepis (assembly GCF_965112155.1). Taxonomy (NCBI): domain Eukaryota; kingdom Metazoa; phylum Chordata; class Lepidosauria; order Squamata; family Lacertidae; genus Podarcis; species Podarcis liolepis. The sequence goes on along the minus strand of NW_028148808.1, from coordinate 14,552 downwards.
AATACGAGGGTTCTGAGGCAGATCCCGAGGGTGACCCCTCCGGGGAACGGGCGTCTCGTGTCGGGTCCTCGTCCGAGTCGAACCCCCGGAACGTGCTGGCCGAAAGCGTGGGCGTGAAAAGCCAGTCGTCGAAAAAGTCTGCTGGCATTGGTCTATGTGGGAAGAGGGCATGAAACTCGTCTTTGAGCAGAGGTTCGTCCAAGGCGTAGCCCGGTACCCAGCTGTTCGCACTGGCCGGGGTGCCCTCCTTGGCGAGAAAGTATTCTACCCCCTCTTCCCCCCATCTGGAGTCCAAAATCTCCGTGACTTCGTTGATGCGCTCCTCCTGTGCCACTCCCGCGTGCCCGGTTCTGTCTCTGAACGGACTCGGTGCCGTTCCGGGTTCCTGAAACCTGTGCGGTGCCTTGTAGGGAGTGAGCACCGATCTGTGGAACACCGGATGCATCCTGGAACCCTCCGGAAGCGCCAGCCTGAAAGCTACCGGGTTGACCCGCTCTTCGACTTGGTAGGGCCCCAGTTGCTTATGCCCTAGTTTCTTCTTGGCCAACGACCTGGCCGGCACTGCGTGGGCTGCTAACCAGACCCAGTCTCCCACGTGGAGCTCTTCGCCAACCCTCCTGTGTTTGTCCGCTTGTACCTTGTATGCGTGTTTGGCCAGCTCCAGGTGGCGCCGCAGCTGATCGTGGACTTCCTGCAACTCCGACGCGAACGCTTCTGCCGTCTGCGGCTCCCCCTCCCCCAGTCTTTCCAGTCCCGGGAAGGTTCTGGGGTGCCTCCCGTTGTTGGCGAAGAACGGCGTGACCCCCGTGGACACGTGCTTCGTGTTGTTGTAGGCGAACTCGGCGAGCGGCAGGTAATCCACCCACGTCGCAGGCTGTTGATTCGCATAACATCTCAGGTACTGCTGCATGATGGCATTGGCCCGCTCCGCTTGCCCGTTGGTCTGCGGGTGTCTCGCCGACGCTAGGTTGATCTTGACGTTCAGGAAGCCCATCAGCTTCTGCCAGAAATTCGAGATGAACTGCCGTCCCCGGTCGGACAGAATAGACCGTGGCAGACCGTGAACCTTGAACACGTGGTCTATGAACAGTTTGGCGGTTTGCTCCGCCGTGGCCACCTTAGCACACGGAATGAAATGTGCCATCTTGGAAAACAAATCCACCACCACCAGCACTGCCGTCTTGCCCCTCGAGCTGGGCAGATCCGTGACAAAGTCCAGGGCCACCCTCTCCCATGGTTCGACCGGAGTTCGCAGCGGTTCCAACAGTCCGGCCGGCGGTCTGTGCACTGGCTTGGCCCTCTGGCAGGTGTCACACCTCGCCACGTAGTCCGCGACCTCCCCTCTCATTCCGGGCCACCAGAAATCACTGGCTACTAATTCCACCGTCTTCTCCTTGCCAAAGTGCCCGGCAGTGGGCGCGTCGTGCAGCTGCTGCAGCACCTTGGCGCGAACTTTGTCTCCCGGCACGTAGATGACCCCTTTACGGATGAGCAATCCATCTCTCAGCTGGAAACCGTCGGTCGCTGCCTTGCCCCTTTGCACCTCTGCCATCTTTGCTTGCGCGAAGGAGTCATCCTGCAACGCTCGTCGCACCGCCTCCAGGTCCACGGTTGCCGCGGCGCACGCCCACACTGTTGGTGCGAAGATGTGCATGGCGGCCGCTGGCGTTGCGTCCTCCAGATACTGTGGCTTACGGGAGAGAGCGTCCGCCATGATGTTGGTGTCCCCCGGGACATACTCTATTCGGAAGTCGAAGTTCGCAAAGAACTCAGCCCAACGTATCTGCCTCTGGTTCAGGAACTGTGCTGTGCGCCAGTGCTCCAGATTCTTGTGGTCCGTGCAAACCTGCACCGTGTGCTTGGCTCCGATCAGGAAGTGCCTCCACGCTTTGAACGCTGCATGAATGGCCAGCAACTCCCTGTCCCAGATGGTGTAGTTCTGCTCGGACTTGCTGAGCTTCCTGGAGTAAAACGCTCCCGGCCTCCAAACCCCCTGCGGGTCTTTCTGCAGCAGGACTGCCCCCACGGCTCTGTCCGAGGCGTCTGTCTCCACCCTCATCGGCCTGCTGGGGTCGACATGCAGCAGCTGCTCTTCCGACGCGAAGAGACGCTTGAGTGCCTGAAAGGACTGCTCCGCCTGCTCTGTCCAGATGAACTTCTTTTTCTTGGAGCTAAGCGTGTCCGTGATGGCCGCTGTCTGCATAGCGAAGCCCTTGATAAACTTGCGATAGAAGTTCGCAAAGCCGACAAACCGTTGGACCTCCTTCCGGTTGCGTGGGCTTTTCCAATCCAACACCGCTCGAACCTTGGCGCTGTCCATGGCGAGCCCCTTGTCAGACAACTTGTAGCCCAGAAAATCCACCTCAGTCACGTCGAATTGGCACTTCTCCAGCTTGGCGTAGAGCCTATGCTGCCTTAGCCTGCTCAGCACTTCCTTGACGTGTCTGTCATGCTCCTGCTGCGATTCCGAAAAGATCAGGATGTCATCTAAGAAACAGACGCACGTCTTGTAGAGAAGTCCCGCCAACACGTGATGCATGAAAGCTTGAAAAACGTGAGAGCCATTTTGCAATCCAAAAGGCATAACTCTATATTCGTAGGTGCCCAGTGGCGTGAACATGGCTGTCTTCCACTCATCTCCTTCCCGCATGCGAATGAGGTTGTACGCCCCTCGCAGGTCCAACTTGGTGAACACGCTGCCCTTCCGCACCTTTGCTAGGAGGTCGTCGATTCGGGGCATGGGGAAGTCCGATGGCTTGGTCACACTGTTTAAGATGCGATAGTCCACTACAAGTCTTTTTTGGGGCGTGTCCCGCTTCCTAACAAAGAATACAGGACTGCCCCCCGCTGCCTTGGACTCCCGGATGAAACCGCGCTCCAAATTATGATCTATGAACTCTTTGAGTTCTTGCAGTTCGTCCTCTGACATGGAATACAGCTTCCCTTTAGGCAGCGCCGCCCCCGGCAGCAGGTCAATTTTGCAGTCATATGGTCTGTGAGGGGGTAGCCTGTCTGCCTCCTTCTCGCAGAAAACTTCCAAAAATTCTGCGTACTTGTGGGGAATCGCTTGCAGCGTGCCTAGCAGCAGCTGTGACTCCTCTTCCTCTCCTTCCTGCCGGGGCACGATGCAGTGTTCAGCACAAAAGGAAGAGCCGAAAGTCAGTTGCCTCTGGTACCAAGCCAGCGTTGGGCTGTGCTTGTCCAGCCAACTCATGCCCAATACAATGGGCGTGTCCGATAGTTGAGTGACGTTGAAGCTGATGATTTCTCTGTGATTCCCAAGTCGCATCACCATTGGTGGCGTCTGCTTCACCACTTGCCCCCCGAGCAGCTCCCTGCCATCCACCGTGACAACCTGCAGGGGCAGCGTGGCAGGCAGCAACTGTATAGCGTGCCGGTCGACAAAGTCCTGCCCTATAAAGTCCGCATTGCTTCCTGAGTCAATGGTGATTGGCACGTCCATGGTGATTCCATTGGGCAGCTGGAGCGATGCGGTGAGCCTCACTACTGGTTTGGGCGGGAGGGGGTTCACGGGCTGTAAAATCTCTGGGGACTGCGTCACTAACACGTCTGGCTGGGCCCCAGCGCCTCTTCCTCCAGCCAGACTGCGTCGTTTCCCTGCTGTGGTTCTCCTTGCTGCGTTGCTGCAGTCACCATTGCTGAGGCTGCAGTGTGCTTGTGGAGCCTCCGGGGACACTCTTTCGCCATATGCCCTGGATCCTCGCAGATGTAACACTTCCTGTTCCCTCTAGGAGTCTTCGCTTTCACTGTTGCCGGTGCTAGGGCTCTGGCTGCTGACTGAGCCCTTGCACTTCCAACCTCCATAGGTTCCGCCCCTCCTCCTGGCGGAGGCGTGGATTGCGCACGCGCTGCTTCTCTGGGAAGGAAGGAGGAGCCCCTGGCTGGTTCGCGCCCTCCACGCCCTTCGTCCCTGCTCCATGGACGTTCTTCCAGCCGCACCCCCACCGCCAGCGCCCTTTGAACGATCTCCTGCGTGGTCCGGGGTCTCTCCCCCCTCGCGATTTCATCTTTAATCGAGCTGTGCAACCCCTCCCAAAAGAGGTCTCTTACAGGGGCCGAATCTCTGTCCCATTCCAGGGCACTGACCAAAGCGAAAAAGCGGGCATGGTACTGCCTTACGCTGGCCCTCCCTTGCCTTAGTCCATGCACCTCCTTCCAGGCAAGATCCACGTCAATGCTTGATAAAAAGCACCCATCCATCGCTTTAATAAAGGCATCCGCATTTTGGAGGGCCGGATCCTTATCTCTCCACAAATTGCGCAGCCATGCTTTAGCATCCCCATGCAAATGGGACATGATGAATCCCACTTTCTCTTGCTCATCTCTAAAGTCTTTATTCAGCAGTTGCAGTGCGCACAGTACGTCTGCTCTAAAGTTGGGATACTGTTGCAGGTTCCCATCGAAGTGAGAGACCAGACCGCCTGTTCGTCTCGCCAACCCAATTCCCTCCTGTCTGGGTGTCAGTTGCCCTTGCTTTGTAAGCACGTCTAACCTGACCTGGAGATCCCTGCAGGCGGCAGCTGCCTCCTCC
>NW_028148809.1:0-54174 GCF_965112155.1 Podarcis liolepis | reverse complement strand
TGCTGGTTTTATACCTACTGCTGGGAGTGACAAATCTGCCTCTGATTGGTTGAGAAGGCTGCTGGCATTGACAAACGGCCTCTGGTTGGTTGACAAGGCTGCTGGGTTTGCAAAGCTGCCTCTGGTTGGTTGACGAGGCATTCTTTGACAAACGGCCTCTGGTTGGTTGAGAAGGCTGCTGGGTTTGCAAAGCTGCCTCTGGTTGGTTGACAAGGCATTCTTTGATTGACAAGGCATCTGACCCTCCCCTTCACCTCAGAGCTCACCAATTAACCCATTAACCCACGCATAGCCAAACCCACTTGAAGAATTACTGTTAATCTCTTTTCCTCAGGGTGTCCCTATTTTCAATGGAGAAATGTTGGGGGGTATGGAGTTCTCCGACTCCCAAGCCGTCTGAAGGCAATCCTGTACAGTGAAGGGGTTTTTTTAAAACACGTCTAGGGTTTTATTATGTCTTTATACATGATGGATGCCGGCCAGAGTGGCTGGCGCAACCCAGTCAGTTGTGTGGGGTATAAAGAATAAAATTATCATTATGGAATGGGGCGTCCCTGTGTCTCTCTGTGTGTGTGTGTGTGTGTATGTGCGTGATTGTGTAATACACTTGGAGGGAAGAGCTGGCTGGAACTCTAAACAGAAGCAGCAGAACACACTGCAACATTTGGTTGCAGGTCCCATTTGTGACATACCACAGATGAAGTCCCCACTTTGAAGCATTTACCATATAGAAATCCTCCTCCTCCTTTTCGGCTGACCACTGTAAAAGCATGAGACAAAAGGAGCTGGAAGGAAAGAGGAAACTTTGCACAATCTGGAAGAGAGTGAAAGAAGGAAAGAGTGGTAAAGGAAATAAAGAAAACAAACAAAAAAAAATGAGATTAGGTGGGGGGGGGGAGAGGAGGAGAAGAAAAGTCAAATCCAGAGGGAAAAGAGAGAGAGAAATTGGGTGGCCTGAGCGCAGGCCAATGGCCTGAGCGCAGGCCAATGGCCTGAGCGCAGGCCAATGGCCTGAGCGCAGGCCAATGGCCTGAGCGCAGGCCAATGGCCTGAGCGCAGGCCAATGGCCTGAGCGCAGGCCAATGGCCTGAGCGCAGGCCAATGGCCTGAGCGCAGGCCAATGGCCTGAGCGCAGGCCAATGGCCTGAGCGCAGGCCAATGGCCTGAGCGCAGGCCAATGGCCTGAGCGCAGGCCAATGGCCTGAGCGCAGGCCAATGGCCTGAGCGCAGGCCAGGCCTGCTGGTTTTATACCTACTGCTGGGAGTGACAAATCTGCCTCTGATTGGTTGAGAAGGCTGCTGGCATTGACAAACGGCCTCTGGTTGGTTGACAAGGCTGCTGGGTTTGCAAAGCTGCCTCTGGTTGGTTGACGAGGCATTCTTTGACAAACGGCCTCTGGTTGGTTGAGAAGGCTGCTGGGTTTGCAAAGCTGCCTCTGGTTGGTTGACAAGGCATTCTTTGATTGACAAGGCATCTGACCCTCCCCTTCACCTCAGAGCTCACCAATTAACCCATTAACCCACGCATAGCCAAACCCACTTGAAGAATTACTGTTAATCTCTTTTCCTCAGGGTGTCCCTATTTTCAATGGAGAAATGTTGGGGGGTATGGAGTTCTCCGACTCCCAAGCCGTCTGAAGGCAATCCTGTACAGTGAAGGGGTTTTTTTAAAACACGTCTAGGGTTTTATTATGTCTTTATACATGATGGATGCCGGCCAGAGTGGCTGGCGCAACCCAGTCAGTTGTGTGGGGTATAAAGAATAAAATTATCATTATGGAATGGGGCGTCCCTGTGTCTCTCTGTGTGTGTGTGTGTGTGTATGTGCGTGATTGTGTAATACACTTGGAGGGAAGAGCTGGCTGGAACTCTAAACAGAAGCAGCAGAACACACTGCAACATTTGGTTGCAGGTCCCATTTGTGACATACCACAGATGAAGTCCCCACTTTGAAGCATTTACCATATAGAAATCCTCCTCCTCCTTTTCGGCTGACCACTGTAAAAGCATGAGACAAAAGGAGCTGGAAGGAAAGAGGAAACTTTGCACAATCTGGAAGAGAGTGAAAGAAGGAAAGAGTGGTAAAGGAAATAAAGAAAACAAACAAAAAAAAATGAGATTAGGTGGGGGGGGGGGAGAGGAGGAGAAGAAAAGTCAAATCCAGAGGGAAAAGAGAGAGAGAAATTGGGTGGCCTGAGCGCAGTGGCCTGAGCGCAGGCCAATGGCCTGCTGGTTTTATACCTACCGCTGGGAGTGACAAATCTGCCTCTGATTGGTTGAGAAGGCTGCTGGCATTGACAAACGGCCTCTGGTTGGTTGACAAGGCTGCTGGGTTTGCAAAGCTGCCTCTGGTTGGTTGACCAGGCATTCTTTGACAAACGGCCTCTGGTTGGTTGAGAAGGCTGCTGGGTTTGCAAAGCTGCCTCTGGTTGGTTGACAAGGCATTCTTTGATTGACAAGGCATCTGACCCTCCCCTTCACCTCAGAGCTCACCAATTAACCCATTAACCCACGCATAGCCAAACCCACTTGAAGAATTACTGTTAATCTCTTTTCCTCAGGGTGTCCCTATTTTCAATGGAGAAATGTTGGGGGGTATGGAGTTCTCCGACTCCCAAGCCGTCTGAAGGCAATCCTGTACAGTGAAGGGGTTTTTTTAAAACACGTCTAGGGTTTTATTATGTCTTTATACATGATGGATGCCGGCCAGAGTGGCTGGCGCAACCCAGTCAGTTGTGTGGGGTATAAAGAATAAAATTATCATTATGGAATGGGGCGTCCCTGTGTCTCTCTGTGTGTGTGTGTGTGTGTATGTGCGTGATTGTGTAATACACTTGGAGGGAAGAGCTGGCTGGAACTCTAAACAGAAGCAGCAGAACACACTGCAACATTTGGTTGCAGGTCCCATTTGTGACATACCACAGATGAAGTCCCCACTTTGAAGCATTTACCATATAGAAATCCTCCTCCTCCTTTTCGGCTGACCACTGTAAAAGCATGAGACAAAAGGAGCTGGAAGGAAAGAGGAAACTTTGCACAATCTGGAAGAGAGTGAAAGAAGGAAAGAGTGGTAAAGGAAATAAAGAAAACAAACAAAAAAAAATGAGATTAGGTGGGGGGGGGGGGAGAGGAGGAGAAGAAAAGTCAAATCCAGAGGGAAAAGAGAGAGAGAAATTGGGTGGCCTGAGCGCAGGCCAATGGCCTGAGCGCAGGCCAATGGCCTGAGCGCAGGCCAATGGCCTGAGCGCAGGCCAATGGCCTGAGCGCAGGCCAATGGCCTGAGCGCAGGCCAATGGCCTGAGCGCAGGCCAATGGCCTGAGCGCAGGCCAATGGCCTGAGCGCAGGCCAATGGCCTGAGCGCAGGCCAATGGCCTGAGCGCAGGCCAATGGCCTGAGCGCAGGCCAATGGCCTGAGCGCAGGCCAATGGCCTGAGCGCAGGCCAATGGCCTGAGCGCAGGCCAATGGCCTGAGCGCAGGCCAATGGCCTGAGCGCAGGCCAATGGCCTGAGCGCAGGCCAGGCCTGCTGGTTTTATACCTACTGCTGGGAGTGACAAATCTGCCTCTGATTGGTTGAGAAGGCTGCTGGCATTGACAAACGGCCTCTGGTTGGTTGACAAGGCTGCTGGGTTTGCAAAGCTGCCTCTGGTTGGTTGACGAGGCATTCTTTGACAAACGGCCTCTGGTTGGTTGAGAAGGCTGCTGGGTTTGCAAAGCTGCCTCTGGTTGGTTGACAAGGCATTCTTTGATTGACAAGGCATCTGACCCTCCCCTTCACCTCAGAGCTCACCAATTAACCCATTAACCCACGCATAGCCAAACCCACTTGAAGAATTACTGTTAATCTCTTTTCCTCAGGGTGTCCCTATTTTCAATGGAGAAATGTTGGGGGGTATGGAGTTCTCCGACTCCCAAGCCGTCTGAAGGCAATCCTGTACAGTGAAGGGGTTTTTTTAAAACACGTCTAGGGTTTTATTATGTCTTTATACATGATGGATGCCGGCCAGAGTGGCTGGCGCAACCCAGTCAGTTGTGTGGGGTATAAAGAATAAAATTATCATTATGGAATGGGGCGTCCCTGTGTCTCTCTGTGTGTGTGTGTGTGTGTATGTGCGTGATTGTGTAATACACTTGGAGGGAAGAGCTGGCTGGAACTCTAAACAGAAGCAGCAGAACACACTGCAACATTTGGTTGCAGGTCCCATTTGTGACATACCACAGATGAAGTCCCCACTTTGAAGCATTTACCATATAGAAATCCTCCTCCTCCTTTTCGGCTGACCACTGTAAAAGCATGAGACAAAAGGAGCTGGAAGGAAAGAGGAAACTTTGCACAATCTGGAAGAGAGTGAAAGAAGGAAAGAGTGGTAAAGGAAATAAAGAAAACAAACAAAAAAAAATGAGATTAGGTGGGGGGGGGGGAGAGGAGGAGAAGAAAAGTCAAATCCAGAGGGAAAAGAGAGAGAGAAATTGGGTGGCCTGAGCGCAGGCCAATGGCCTGCTGGTTTTATACCTACTGCTGGGAGTGACAAATCTGCCTCTGATTGGTTGAGAAGGCTGCTGGCATTGACAAACGGCCTCTGGTTGGTTGACAAGGCTGCTGGGTTTGCAAAGCTGCCTCTGGTTGGTTGACGAGGCATTCTTTGACAAACGGCCTCTGGTTGGTTGAGAAGGCTGCTGGGTTTGCAAAGCTGCCTCTGGTTGGTTGACAAGGCATTCTTTGATTGACAAGGCATCTGACCCTCCCCTTCACCTCAGAGCTCACCAATTAACCCATTAACCCACGCATAGCCAAACCCACTTGAAGAATTACTGTTAATCTCTTTTCCTCAGGGTGTCCCTATTTTCAATGGAGAAATGTTGGGGGGTATGGAGTTCTCCGACTCCCAAGCCGTCTGAAGGCAATCCTGTACAGTGAAGGGGTTTTTTTAAAACACGTCTAGGGTTTTATTATGTCTTTATACATGATGGATGCCGGCCAGAGTGGCTGGCGCAACCCAGTCAGTTGTGTGGGGTATAAAGAATAAAATTATCATTATGGAATGGGGCGTCCCTGTGTCTCTCTCTGTGTGTGTGTGTGTGTATGTGCGTGATTGTGTAATACACTTGGAGGGAAGAGCTGGCTGGAACTCTAAACAGAAGCAGCAGAACACACTGCAACATTTGGTTGCAGGTCCCATTTGTGACATACCACAGATGAAGTCCCCACTTTGAAGCATTTACCATATAGAAATCCTCCTCCTCCTTTTCGGCTGACCACTGTAAAAGCATGAGACAAAAGGAGCTGGAAGGAAAGAGGAAACTTTGCACAATCTGGAAGAGAGTGAAAGAAGGAAAGAGTGGTAAAGGAAATAAAGAAAACAAACAAAAAAAAATGAGATTAGGTGGGGGGGGGGAGAGGAGGAGAAGAAAAGTCAAATCCAGAGGGAAAAGAGAGAGAGAAATTGGGTGGCCTGAGCGCAGGCCAATGGCCTGCTGGTTTTATACCTACTGCTGGGAGTGACAAATCTGCCTCTGATTGGTTGAGAAGGCTGCTGGCATTGACAAACGGCCTCTGGTTGGTTGACAAGGCTGCTGGGTTTGCAAAGCTGCCTCTGGTTGGTTGACGAGGCATTCTTTGACAAACGGCCTCTGGTTGGTTGAGAAGGCTGCTGGGTTTGCAAAGCTGCCTCTGGTTGGTTGACAAGGCATTCTTTGATTGACAAGGCATCTGACCCTCCCCTTCACCTCAGAGCTCACCAATTAACCCATTAACCCACGCATAGCCAAACCCACTTGAAGAATTACTGTTAATCTCTTTTCCTCAGGGTGTCCCTATTTTCAATGGAGAAATGTTGGGGGGTATGGAGTTCTCCGACTCCCAAGCCGTCTGAAGGCAATCCTGTACAGTGAAGGGGTTTTTTTAAAACACGTCTAGGGTTTTATTATGTCTTTATACATGATGGATGCCGGCCAGAGTGGCTGGCGCAACCCAGTCAGTTGTGTGGGGTATAAAGAATAAAATTATCATTATGGAATGGGGCGTCCCTGTGTCTCTCTGTGTGTGTGTGTGTGTGTATGTGCGTGATTGTGTAATACACTTGGAGGGAAGAGCTGGCTGGAACTCTAAACAGAAGCAGCAGAACACACTGCAACATTTGGTTGCAGGTCCCATTTGTGACATACCACAGATGAAGTCCCCACTTTGAAGCATTTACCATATAGAAATCCTCCTCCTCCTTTTCGGCTGACCACTGTAAAAGCATGAGACAAAAGGAGCTGGAAGGAAAGAGGAAACTTTGCACAATCTGGAAGAGAGTGAAAGAAGGAAAGAGTGGTAAAGGAAATAAAGAAAACAAACAAAAAAAAATGAGATTAGGTGGGGGGGGGGAGAGGAGGAGAAGAAAAGTCAAATCCAGAGGGAAAAGAGAGAGAGAAATTGGGTGGCCTGAGCGCAGGCCAATGGCCTGCTGGTTTTATACCTACTGCTGGGAGTGACAAATCTGCCTCTGATTGGTTGAGAAGGCTGCTGGCATTGACAAACGGCCTCTGGTTGGTTGACAAGGCTGCTGGGTTTGCAAAGCTGCCTCTGGTTGGTTGACGAGGCATTCTTTGACAAACGGCCTCTGGTTGGTTGAGAAGGCTGCTGGGTTTGCAAAGCTGCCTCTGGTTGGTTGACAAGGCATTCTTTGATTGACAAGGCATCTGACCCTCCCCTTCACCTCAGAGCTCACCAATTAACCCATTAACCCACGCATAGCCAAACCCACTTGAAGAATTACTGTTAATCTCTTTTCCTCAGGGTGTCCCTATTTTCAATGGAGAAATGTTGGGGGGTATGGAGTTCTCCGACTCCCAAGCCGTCTGAAGGCAATCCTGTACAGTGAAGGGGTTTTTTTAAAACACGTCTAGGGTTTTATTATGTCTTTATACATGATGGATGCCGGCCAGAGTGGCTGGCGCAACCCAGTCAGTTGTGTGGGGTATAAAGAATAAAATTATCATTATGGAATGGGGCGTCCCTGTGTCTCTCTGTGTGTGTGTGTGTGTGTATGTGCGTGATTGTGTAATACACTTGGAGGGAAGAGCTGGCTGGAACTCTAAACAGAAGCAGCAGAACACACTGCAACATTTGGTTGCAGGTCCCATTTGTGACATACCACAGATGAAGTCCCCACTTTGAAGCATTTACCATATAGAAATCCTCCTCCTCCTTTTCGGCTGACCACTGTAAAAGCATGAGACAAAAGGAGCTGGAAGGAAAGAGGAAACTTTGCACAATCTGGAAGAGAGTGAAAGAAGGAAAGAGTGGTAAAGGAAATAAAGAAAACAAACAAAAAAAAATGAGATTAGGTGGGGGGGGGGGAGAGGAGGAGAAGAAAAGTCAAATCCAGAGGGAAAAGAGAGAGAGAAATTGGGTGGCCTGAGCGCAGGCCAATGGCCTGAGCGCAGGCCAATGGCCTGCTGGTTTTATACCTACTGCTGGGAGTGACAAATCTGCCTCTGATTGGTTGAGAAGGCTGCTGGCATTGACAAACGGCCTCTGGTTGGTTGACAAGGCTGCTGGGTTTGCAAAGCTGCCTCTGGTTGGTTGACGAGGCATTCTTTGACAAACGGCCTCTGGTTGGTTGAGAAGGCTGCTGGGTTTGCAAAGCTGCCTCTGGTTGGTTGACAAGGCATTCTTTGATTGACAAGGCATCTGACCCTCCCCTTCACCTCAGAGCTCACCAATTAACCCATTAACCCACGCATAGCCAAACCCACTTGAAGAATTACTGTTAATCTCTTTTCCTCAGGGTGTCCCTATTTTCAATGGAGAAATGTTGGGGGGTATGGAGTTCTCCGACTCCCAAGCCGTCTGAAGGCAATCCTGTACAGTGAAGGGGTTTTTTTAAAACACGTCTAGGGTTTTATTATGTCTTTATACATGATGGATGCCGGCCAGAGTGGCTGGCGCAACCCAGTCAGTTGTGTGGGGTATAAAGAATAAAATTATCATTATGGAATGGGGCGTCCCTGTGTCTCTCTGTGTGTGTGTGTGTGTGTATGTGCGTGATTGTGTAATACACTTGGAGGGAAGAGCTGGCTGGAACTCTAAACAGAAGCAGCAGAACACACTGCAACATTTGGTTGCAGGTCCCATTTGTGACATACCACAGATGAAGTCCCCACTTTGAAGCATTTACCATATAGAAATCCTCCTCCTCCTTTTCGGCTGACCACTGTAAAAGCATGAGACAAAAGGAGCTGGAAGGAAAGAGGAAACTTTGCACAATCTGGAAGAGAGTGAAAGAAGGAAAGAGTGGTAAAGGAAATAAAGAAAACAAACAAAAAAAAATGAGATTAGGTGGGGGGGGGGGGAGAGGAGGAGAAGAAAAGTCAAATCCAGAGGGAAAAGAGAGAGAGAAATTGGGTGGCCTGAGCGCAGGCCAATGGCCTGAGCGCAGGCCAATGGCCTGCTGGTTTTATACCTACTGCTGGGAGTGACAAATCTGCCTCTGATTGGTTGAGAAGGCTGCTGGCATTGACAAACGGCCTCTGGTTGGTTGACAAGGCTGCTGGGTTTGCAAAGCTGCCTCTGGTTGGTTGACGAGGCATTCTTTGACAAACGGCCTCTGGTTGGTTGAGAAGGCTGCTGGGTTTGCAAAGCTGCCTCTGGTTGGTTGACAAGGCATTCTTTGATTGACAAGGCATCTGACCCTCCCCTTCACCTCAGAGCTCACCAATTAACCCATTAACCCACGCATAGCCAAACCCACTTGAAGAATTACTGTTAATCTCTTTTCCTCAGGGTGTCCCTATTTTCAATGGAGAAATGTTGGGGGGTATGGAGTTCTCCGACTCCCAAGCCGTCTGAAGGCAATCCTGTACAGTGAAGGGGTTTTTTTAAAACACGTCTAGGGTTTTATTATGTCTTTATACATGATGGATGCCGGCCAGAGTGGCTGGCGCAACCCAGTCAGTTGTGTGGGGTATAAAGAATAAAATTATCATTATGGAATGGGGCGTCCCTGTGTCTCTCTGTGTGTGTGTGTGTGTGTATGTGCGTGATTGTGTAATACACTTGGAGGGAAGAGCTGGCTGGAACTCTAAACAGAAGCAGCAGAACACACTGCAACATTTGGTTGCAGGTCCCATTTGTGACATACCACAGATGAAGTCCCCACTTTGAAGCATTTACCATATAGAAATCCTCCTCCTCCTTTTCGGCTGACCACTGTAAAAGCATGAGACAAAAGGAGCTGGAAGGAAAGAGGAAACTTTGCACAATCTGGAAGAGAGTGAAAGAAGGAAAGAGTGGTAAAGGAAATAAAGAAAACAAACAAAAAAAAATGAGATTAGGTGGGGGGGGGGGAGAGGAGGAGAAGAAAAGTCAAATCCAGAGGGAAAAGAGAGAGAGAAATTGGGTGGCCTGAGCGCAGGCCAATGGCCTGCTGGTTTTATACCTACTGCTGGGAGTGACAAATCTGCCTCTGATTGGTTGAGAAGGCTGCTGGCATTGACAAACGGCCTCTGGTTGGTTGACAAGGCTGCTGGGTTTGCAAAGCTGCCACTGGTTGGTTGACGAGGCATTCTTTGACAAACGGCCTCTGGTTGGTTGAGAAGGCTGCTGGGTTTGCAAAGCTGCCTCTGGTTGGTTGACAAGGCATTCTTTGATTGACAAGGCATCTGACCCTCCCCTTCACCTCAGAGCTCACCAATTAACCCATTAACCCACGCATAGCCAAACCCACTTGAAGAATTACTGTTAATCTCTTTTCCTCAGGGTGTCCCTATTTTCAATGGAGAAATGTTGGGGGGTATGGAGTTCTCCGACTCCCAAGCCGTCTGAAGGCAATCCTGTACAGTGAAGGGGTTTTTTTAAAACACGTCTAGGGTTTTATTATGTCTTTATACATGATGGATGCCGGCCAGAGTGGCTGGCGCAACCCAGTCAGTTGTGTGGGGTATAAAGAATAAAATTATCATTATGGAATGGGGCGTCCCTGTGTCTCTCTGTGTGTGTGTGTGTGTGTATGTGCGTGATTGTGTAATACACTTGGAGGGAAGAGCTGGCTGGAACTCTAAACAGAAGCAGCAGAACACACTGCAACATTTGGTTGCAGGTCCCATTTGTGACATACCACAGATGAAGTCCCCACTTTGAAGCATTTACCATATAGAAATCCTCCTCCTCCTTTTCGGCTGACCACTGTAAAAGCATGAGACAAAAGGAGCTGGAAGGAAAGAGGAAACTTTGCACAATCTGGAAGAGAGTGAAAGAAGGAAAGAGTGGTAAAGGAAATAAAGAAAACAAACAAAAAAAATGAGATTAGGTGGGGGGGGGGGAGAGGAGGAGAAGAAAAGTCAAATCCAGAGGGAAAAGAGAGAGAGAAATTGGGTGGCCTGAGCGCAGGCCAATGGCCTGAGCGCAGGCCAATGGCCTGAGCGCAGGCCAATGGCCTGAGCGCAGGCCAATGGCCTGAGCGCAGGCCAATGGCCTGAGCGCAGGCCAATGGCCTGAGCGCAGGCCAATGGCCTGAGCGCAGGCCAATGGCCTGAGCGCAGGCCAATGGCCTGAGCGCAGGCCAATGGCCTGAGCGCAGGCCAATGGCCTGAGCGCAGGCCAATGGCCTGAGCGCAGGCCAATGGCCTGAGCGCAGGCCAATGGCCTGAGCGCAGGCCAATGGCCTGAGCGCAGGCCAATGGCCTGAGCGCAGGCCAGGCCTGCTGGTTTTATACCTACTGCTGGGAGTGACAAATCTGCCTCTGATTGGTTGAGAAGGCTGCTGGCATTGACAAACGGCCTCTGGTTGGTTGACAAGGCTGCTGGGTTTGCAAAGCTGCCTCTGGTTGGTTGACGAGGCATTCTTTGACAAACGGCCTCTGGTTGGTTGAGAAGGCTGCTGGGTTTGCAAAGCTGCCTCTGGTTGGTTGACAAGGCATTCTTTGATTGACAAGGCATCTGACCCTCCCCTTCACCTCAGAGCTCACCAATTAACCCATTAACCCACGCATAGCCAAACCCACTTGAAGAATTACTGTTAATCTCTTTTCCTCAGGGTGTCCCTATTTTCAATGGAGAAATGTTGGGGGGTATGGAGTTCTCCGACTCCCAAGCCGTCTGAAGGCAATCCTGTACAGTGAAGGGGTTTTTTTAAAACACGTCTAGGGTTTTATTATGTCTTTATACATGATGGATGCCGGCCAGAGTGGCTGGCGCAACCCAGTCAGTTGTGTGGGGTATAAAGAATAAAATTATCATTATGGAATGGGGCGTCCCTGTGTCTCTCTGTGTGTGTGTGTGTGTGTATGTGCGTGATTGTGTAATACACTTGGAGGGAAGAGCTGGCTGGAACTCTAAACAGAAGCAGCAGAACACACTGCAACATTTGGTTGCAGGTCCCATTTGTGACATACCACAGATGAAGTCCCCACTTTGAAGCATTTACCATATAGAAATCCTCCTCCTCCTTTTCGGCTGACCACTGTAAAAGCATGAGACAAAAGGAGCTGGAAGGAAAGAGGAAACTTTGCACAATCTGGAAGAGAGTGAAAGAAGGAAAGAGTGGTAAAGGAAATAAAGAAAACAAACAAAAAAAAATGAGATTAGGTGGGGGGGGGGGAGAGGAGGAGAAGAAAAGTCAAATCCAGAGGGAAAAGAGAGAGAGAAATTGGGTGGCCTGAGCGCAGGCCAATGGCCTGCTGGTTTTATACCTACTGCTGGGAGTGACAAATCTGCCTCTGATTGGTTGAGAAGGCTGCTGGCATTGACAAACGGCCTCTGGTTGGTTGACAAGGCTGCTGGGTTTGCAAAGCTGCCTCTGGTTGGTTGACGAGGCATTCTTTGACAAACGGCCTCTGGTTGGTTGAGAAGGCTGCTGGGTTTGCAAAGCTGCCTCTGGTTGGTTGACAAGGCATTCTTTGATTGACAAGGCATCTGACCCTCCCCTTCACCTCAGAGCTCACCAATTAACCCATTAACCCACGCATAGCCAAACCCACTTGAAGAATTACTGTTAATCTCTTTTCCTCAGGGTGTCCCTATTTTCAATGGAGAAATGTTGGGGGGTATGGAGTTCTCCGACTCCCAAGCCGTCTGAAGGCAATCCTGTACAGTGAAGGGGTTTTTTTAAAACACGTCTAGGGTTTTATTATGTCTTTATACATGATGGATGCCGGCCAGAGTGGCTGGCGCAACCCAGTCAGTTGTGTGGGGTATAAAGAATAAAATTATCATTATGGAATGGGGCGTCCCTGTGTCTCTCTGTGTGTGTGTGTGTGTGTATGTGCGTGATTGTGTAATACACTTGGAGGGAAGAGCTGGCTGGAACTCTAAACAGAAGCAGCAGAACACACTGCAACATTTGGTTGCAGGTCCCATTTGTGACATACCACAGATGAAGTCCCCACTTTGAAGCATTTACCATATAGAAATCCTCCTCCTCCTTTTCGGCTGACCACTGTAAAAGCATGAGACAAAAGGAGCTGGAAGGAAAGAGGAAACTTTGCACAATCTGGAAGAGAGTGAAAGAAGGAAAGAGTGGTAAAGGAAATAAAGAAAACAAAAAAAAAAATGAGATTAGGTGGGGGGGGGGAGAGGAGGAGAAGAAAAGTCAAATCCAGAGGGAAAAGAGAGAGAGAAATTGGGTGGCCTGAGCGCAGGCCAATGGCCTGAGCGCAGGCCAATGGCCTGAGCGCAGGCCAATGGCCTGAGCGCAGGCCAATGGCCTGAGCGCAGGCCAATGGCCTGAGCGCAGGCCAATGGCCTGAGCGCAGGCCAATGGCCTGAGCGCAGGCCAATGGCCTGAGCGCAGGCCAATGGCCTGAGCGCAGGCCAATGGCCTGAGCACAGGCCAGGCCTGCTGGTTTTATACCTACTGCTGGGAGTGACAAATCTGCCTCTGATTGGTTGAGAAGGCTGCTGGCATTGACAAACGGCCTCTGGTTGGTTGACAAGGCTGCTGGGTTTGCAAAGCTGCCTCTGGTTGGTTGACGAGGCATTCTTTGACAAACGGCCTCTGGTTGGTTGAGAAGGCTGCTGGGTTTGCAAAGCTGCCTCTGGTTGGTTGACAAGGCATTCTTTGATTGACAAGGCATCTGACCCTCCCCTTCACCTCAGAGCTCACCAATTAACCCATTAACCCACGCATAGCCAAACCCACTTGAAGAATTACTGTTAATCTCTTTTCCTCAGGGTGTCCCTATTTTCAATGGAGAAATGTTGGGGGGTATGGAGTTCTCCGACTCCCAAGCCGTCTGAAGGCAATCCTGTACAGTGAAGGGGTTTTTTTAAAACACGTCTAGGGTTTTATTATGTCTTTATACATGATGGATGCCGGCCAGAGTGGCTGGCGCAACCCAGTCAGTTGTGTGGGGTATAAAGAATAAAATTATCATTATGGAATGGGGCGTCCCTGTGTCTCTCTGTGTGTGTGTGTGTGTGTATGTGCGTGATTGTGTAATACACTTGGAGGGAAGAGCTGGCTGGAACTCTAAACAGAAGCAGCAGAACACACTGCAACATTTGGTTGCAGGTCCCATTTGTGACATACCACAGATGAAGTCCCCACTTTGAAGCATTTACCATATAGAAATCCTCCTCCTCCTTTTCGGCTGACCACTGTAAAAGCATGAGACAAAAGGAGCTGGAAGGAAAGAGGAAACTTTGCACAATCTGGAAGAGAGTGAAAGAAGGAAAGAGTGGTAAAGGAAATAAAGAAAACAAACAAAAAAAAATGAGATTAGGTGGGGGGGGGAGAGGAGGAGAAGAAAAGTCAAATCCAGAGGGAAAAGAGAGAGAGAAATTGGGTGGCCTGAGCGCAGGCCAATGGCCTGAGCGCAGGCCAGGCCTGCTGGTTTTATACCTACTGCTGGGAGTGACAAATCTGCCTCTGATTGGTTGAGAAGGCTGCTGGCATTGACAAACGGCCTCTGGTTGGTTGACAAGGCTGCTGGGTTTGCAAAGCTGCCTCTGGTTGGTTGACGAGGCATTCTTTGACAAACGGCCTCTGGTTGGTTGAGAAGGCTGCTGGGTTTGCAAAGCTGCCTCTGGTTGGTTGACAAGGCATTCTTTGATTGACAAGGCATCTGACCCTCCCCTTCACCTCAGAGCTCACCAATTAACCCATTAACCCACGCATAGCCAAACCCACTTGAAGAATTACTGTTAATCTCTTTTCCTCAGGGTGTCCCTATTTTCAATGGAGAAATGTTGGGGGGTATGGAGTTCTCCGACTCCCAAGCCGTCTGAAGGCAATCCTGTACAGTGAAGGGGTTTTTTTAAAACACGTCTAGGGTTTTATTATGTCTTTATACATGATGGATGCCGGCCAGAGTGGCTGGCGCAACCCAGTCAGTTGTGTGGGGTATAAAGAATAAAATTATCATTATGGAATGGGGCGTCCCTGTGTCTCTCTGTGTGTGTGTGTGTGTGTATGTGCGTGATTGTGTAATACACTTGGAGGGAAGAGCTGGCTGGAACTCTAAACAGAAGCAGCAGAACACACTGCAACATTTGGTTGCAGGTCCCATTTGTGACATACCACAGATGAAGTCCCCACTTTGAAGCATTTACCATATAGAAATCCTCCTCCTCCTTTTCGGCTGACCACTGTAAAAGCATGAGACAAAAGGAGCTGGAAGGAAAGAGGAAACTTTGCACAATCTGGAAGAGAGTGAAAGAAGGAAAGAGTGGTAAAGGAAATAAAGAAAACAAACAAAAAAAAATGAGATTAGGTGGGGGGGGGAGAGGAGGAGAAGAAAAGTCAAATCCAGAGGGAAAAGAGAGAGAGAAATTGGGTGGCCTGAGCGCAGGCCAATGGCCTGAGCGCAGGCCAGGCCTGCTGGTTTTATACCTACTGCTGGGAGTGACAAATCTGCCTCTGATTGGTTGAGAAGGCTGCTGGCATTGACAAACGGCCTCTGGTTGGTTGACAAGGCTGCTGGGTTTGCAAAGCTGCCTCTGGTTGGTTGACGAGGCATTCTTTGACAAACGGCCTCTGGTTGGTTGAGAAGGCTGCTGGGTTTGCAAAGCTGCCTCTGGTTGGTTGACAAGGCATTCTTTGATTGACAAGGCATCTGACCCTCCCCTTCACCTCAGAGCTCACCAATTAACCCATTAACCCACGCATAGCCAAACCCACTTGAAGAATTACTGTTAATCTCTTTTCCTCAGGGTGTCCCTATTTTCAATGGAGAAATGTTGGGGGGTATGGAGTTCTCCGACTCCCAAGCCGTCTGAAGGCAATCCTGTACAGTGAAGGGGTTTTTTTAAAACACGTCTAGGGTTTTATTATGTCTTTATACATGATGGATGCCGGCCAGAGTGGCTGGCGCAACCCAGTCAGTTGTGTGGGGTATAAAGAATAAAATTATCATTATGGAATGGGGCGTCCCTGTGTCTCTCTGTGTGTGTGTGTGTGTGTATGTGCGTGATTGTGTAATACACTTGGAGGGAAGAGCTGGCTGGAACTCTAAACAGAAGCAGCAGAACACACTGCAACATTTGGTTGCAGGTCCCATTTGTGACATACCACAGATGAAGTCCCCACTTTGAAGCATTTACCATATAGAAATCCTCCTCCTCCTTTTCGGCTGACCACTGTAAAAGCATGAGACAAAAGGAGCTGGAAGGAAAGAGGAAACTTTGCACAATCTGGAAGAGAGTGAAAGAAGGAAAGAGTGGTAAAGGAAATAAAGAAAACAAACAAAAAAAAATGAGATTAGGTGGGGGGGGGGAGAGGAGGAGAAGAAAAGTCAAATCCAGAGGGAAAAGAGAGAGAGAAATTGGGTGGCCTGAGCGCAGGCCAATGGCCTGCTGGTTTTATACCTACTGCTGGGAGTGACAAATCTGCCTCTGATTGGTTGAGAAGGCTGCTGGCATTGACAAACGGCCTCTGGTTGGTTGACAAGGCTGCTGGGTTTGCAAAGCTGCCTCTGGTTGGTTGACGAGGCATTCTTTGACAAACGGCCTCTGGTTGGTTGAGAAGGCTGCTGGGTTTGCAAAGCTGCCTCTGGTTGGTTGACAAGGCATTCTTTGATTGACAAGGCATCTGACCCTCCCCTTCACCTCAGAGCTCACCAATTAACCCATTAACCCACGCATAGCCAAACCCACTTGAAGAATTACTGTTAATCTCTTTTCCTCAGGGTGTCCCTATTTTCAATGGAGAAATGTTGGGGGGTATGGAGTTCTCCGACTCCCAAGCCGTCTGAAGGCAATCCTGTACAGTGAAGGGGTTTTTTTAAAACACGTCTAGGGTTTTATTATGTCTTTATACATGATGGATGCCGGCCAGAGTGGCTGGCGCAACCCAGTCAGTTGTGTGGGGTATAAAGAATAAAATTATCATTATGGAATGGGGCGTCCCTGTGTCTCTCTGTGTGTGTGTGTGTGTGTATGTGCGTGATTGTGTAATACACTTGGAGGGAAGAGCTGGCTGGAACTCTAAACAGAAGCAGCAGAACACACTGCAACATTTGGTTGCAGGTCCCATTTGTGACATACCACAGATGAAGTCCCCACTTTGAAGCATTTACCATATAGAAATCCTCCTCCTCCTTTTCGGCTGACCACTGTAAAAGCATGAGACAAAAGGAGCTGGAAGGAAAGAGGAAACTTTGCACAATCTGGAAGAGAGTGAAAGAAGGAAAGAGTGGTAAAGGAAATAAAGAAAACAAACAAAAAAAAATGAGATTAGGTGGGGGGGGGGAGAGGAGGAGAAGAAAAGTCAAATCCAGAGGGAAAAGAGAGAGAGAAATTGGGTGGCCTGAGCGCAGGCCAATGGCCTGAGCGCAGGCCAGGCCTGCTGGTTTTATACCTACTGCTGGGAGTGACAAATCTGCCTCTGATTGGTTGAGAAGGCTGCTGGCATTGACAAACGGCCTCTGGTTGGTTGACAAGGCTGCTGGGTTTGCAAAGCTGCCTCTGGTTGGTTGACGAGGCATTCTTTGACAAACGGCCTCTGGTTGGTTGAGAAGGCTGCTGGGTTTGCAAAGCTGCCTCTGGTTGGTTGACAAGGCATTCTTTGATTGACAAGGCATCTGACCCTCCCCTTCACCTCAGAGCTCACCAATTAACCCATTAACCCACGCATAGCCAAACCCACTTGAAGAATTACTGTTAATCTCTTTTCCTCAGGGTGTCCCTATTTTCAATGGAGAAATGTTGGGGGGTATGGAGTTCTCCGACTCCCAAGCCGTCTGAAGGCAATCCTGTACAGTGAAGGGGTTTTTTTAAAACACGTCTAGGGTTTTATTATGTCTTTATACATGATGGATGCCGGCCAGAGTGGCTGGCGCAACCCAGTCAGTTGTGTGGGGTATAAAGAATAAAATTATCATTATGGAATGGGGCGTCCCTGTGTCTCTCTGTGTGTGTGTGTGTGTGTATGTGCGTGATTGTGTAATACACTTGGAGGGAAGAGCTGGCTGGAACTCTAAACAGAAGCAGCAGAACACACTGCAACATTTGGTTGCAGGTCCCATTTGTGACATACCACAGATGAAGTCCCCACTTTGAAGCATTTACCATATAGAAATCCTCCTCCTCCTTTTCGGCTGACCACTGTAAAAGCATGAGACAAAAGGAGCTGGAAGGAAAGAGGAAACTTTGCACAATCTGGAAGAGAGTGAAAGAAGGAAAGAGTGGTAAAGGAAATAAAGAAAACAAACAAAAAAAAATGAGATTAGGTGGGGGGGGGGGAGAGGAGGAGAAGAAAAGTCAAATCCAGAGGGAAAAGAGAGAGAGAAATTGGGTGGCCTGAGCGCAGGCCAATGGCCTGAGCGCAGGCCAATGGCCTGAGCGCAGGCCAATGGCCTGAGCGCAGGCCAATGGCCTGAGCGCAGGCCAATGGCCTGAGCGCAGGCCAATGGCCTGAGCGCAGGCCAATGGCCTGAGCGCAGGCCAATGGCCTGAGCGCAGGCCAATGGCCTGAGCGCAGGCCAATGGCCTGAGCGCAGGCCAATGGCCTGAGCGCAGGCCAATGGCCTGAGCGCAGGCCAATGGCCTGAGCGCAGGCCAATGGCCTGAGCGCAGGCCAATGGCCTGAGCGCAGGCCAATGGCCTGAGCGCAGGCCAGGCCTGCTGGTTTTATACCTACTGCTGGGAGTGACAAATCTGCCTCTGATTGGTTGAGAAGGCTGCTGGCATTGACAAACGGCCTCTGGTTGGTTGACAAGGCTGCTGGGTTTGCAAAGCTGCCTCTGGTTGGTTGACGAGGCATTCTTTGACAAACGGCCTCTGGTTGGTTGAGAAGGCTGCTGGGTTTGCAAAGCTGCCTCTGGTTGGTTGACAAGGCATTCTTTGATTGACAAGGCATCTGACCCTCCCCTTCACCTCAGAGCTCACCAATTAACCCATTAACCCACGCATAGCCAAACCCACTTGAAGAATTACTGTTAATCTCTTTTCCTCAGGGTGTCCCTATTTTCAATGGAGAAATGTTGGGGGGTATGGAGTTCTCCGACTCCCAAGCCGTCTGAAGGCAATCCTGTACAGTGAAGGGGTTTTTTTAAAACACGTCTAGGGTTTTATTATGTCTTTATACATGATGGATGCCGGCCAGAGTGGCTGGCGCAACCCAGTCAGTTGTGTGGGGTATAAAGAATAAAATTATCATTATGGAATGGGGCGTCCCTGTGTCTCTCTGTGTGTGTGTGTGTGTGTATGTGCGTGATTGTGTAATACACTTGGAGGGAAGAGCTGGCTGGAACTCTAAACAGAAGCAGCAGAACACACTG
The DNA here is from genome assembly GCF_965112155.1 of Podarcis liolepis. Lineage (NCBI taxonomy): Eukaryota > Metazoa > Chordata > Lepidosauria > Squamata > Lacertidae > Podarcis > Podarcis liolepis. The sequence continues at coordinate 35,472 of NW_028148809.1, read as the reverse complement.
CAACATTTGGTTGCAGGTCCCATTTGTGACATACCACAGATGAAGTCCCCACTTTGAAGCATTTACCATATAGAAATCCTCCTCCTCCTTTTCGGCTGACCACTGTAAAAGCATGAGACAAAAGGAGCTGGAAGGAAAGAGGAAACTTTGCACAATCTGGAAGAGAGTGAAAGAAGGAAAGAGTGGTAAAGGAAATAAAGAAAACAAACAAAAAAAAATGAGATTAGGTGGGGGGGGGGAGAGGAGGAGAAGAAAAGTCAAATCCAGAGGGAAAAGAGAGAGAGAAATTGGGTGGCCTGAGCGCAGGCCAATGGCCTGAGCGCAGGCCAATGGCCTGAGCGCAGGCCAATGGCCTGAGCGCAGGCCAATGGCCTGAGCGCAGGCCAATGGCCTGAGCGCAGGCCAATGGCCTGAGCGCAGGCCAATGGCCTGAGCGCAGGCCAATGGCCTGAGCGCAGGCCAATGGCCTGAGCGCAGGCCAATGGCCTGAGCGCAGGCCAATGGCCTGAGCGCAGGCCAATGGCCTGAGCGCAGGCCAATGGCCTGAGCGCAGGCCAATGGCCTGAGCGCAGGCCAATGGCCTGAGCGCAGGCCAATGGCCTGAGCGCAGGCCAATGGCCTGAGCGCAGGCCAATGGCCTGAGCGCAGGCCAGGCCTGCTGGTTTTATACCTACTGCTGGGAGTGACAAATCTGCCTCTGATTGGTTGAGAAGGCTGCTGGCATTGACAAACGGCCTCTGGTTGGTTGACAAGGCTGCTGGGTTTGCAAAGCTGCCTCTGGTTGGTTGACGAGGCATTCTTTGACAAACGGCCTCTGGTTGGTTGAGAAGGCTGCTGGGTTTGCAAAGCTGCCTCTGGTTGGTTGACAAGGCATTCTTTGATTGACAAGGCATCTGACCCTCCCCTTCACCTCAGAGCTCACCAATTAACCCATTAACCCACGCATAGCCAAACCCACTTGAAGAATTACTGTTAATCTCTTTTCCTCAGGGTGTCCCTATTTTCAATGGAGAAATGTTGGGGGGTATGGAGTTCTCCGACTCCCAAGCCGTCTGAAGGCAATCCTGTACAGTGAAGGGGTTTTTTTAAAACACGTCTAGGGTTTTATTATGTCTTTATACATGATGGATGCCGGCCAGAGTGGCTGGCGCAACCCAGTCAGTTGTGTGGGGTATAAAGAATAAAATTATCATTATGGAATGGGGCGTCCCTGTGTCTCTCTGTGTGTGTGTGTGTGTGTATGTGCGTGATTGTGTAATACACTTGGAGGGAAGAGCTGGCTGGAACTCTAAACAGAAGCAGCAGAACACACTGCAACATTTGGTTGCAGGTCCCATTTGTGACATACCACAGATGAAGTCCCCACTTTGAAGCATTTACCATATAGAAATCCTCCTCCTCCTTTTCGGCTGACCACTGTAAAAGCATGAGACAAAAGGAGCTGGAAGGAAAGAGGAAACTTTGCACAATCTGGAAGAGAGTGAAAGAAGGAAAGAGTGGTAAAGGAAATAAAGAAAACAAACAAAAAAAAATGAGATTAGGTGGGGGGGGGGGAGAGGAGGAGAAGAAAAGTCAAATCCAGAGGGAAAAGAGAGAGAGAAATTGGGTGGCCTGAGCGCAGGCCAATGGCCTGAGCGCAGGCCAATGGCCTGAGCGCAGGCCAATGGCCTGAGCGCAGGCCAATGGCCTGAGCGCAGGCCAATGGCCTGAGCGCAGGCCAATGGCCTGAGCGCAGGCCAATGGCCTGAGCGCAGGCCAATGGCCTGAGCGCAGGCCAATGGCCTGAGCGCAGGCCAATGGCCTGAGCGCAGGCCAATGGCCTGAGCGCAGGCCAATGGCCTGAGCGCAGGCCAATGGCCTGAGCGCAGGCCAATGGCCTGAGCGCAGGCCAATGGCCTGAGCGCAGGCCAGGCCTGCTGGTTTTATACCTACTGCTGGGAGTGACAAATCTGCCTCTGATTGGTTGAGAAGGCTGCTGGCATTGACAAACGGCCTCTGGTTGGTTGACAAGGCTGCTGGGTTTGCAAAGCTGCCTCTGGTTGGTTGACGAGGCATTCTTTGACAAACGGCCTCTGGTTGGTTGAGAAGGCTGCTGGGTTTGCAAAGCTGCCTCTGGTTGGTTGACAAGGCATTCTTTGATTGACAAGGCATCTGACCCTCCCCTTCACCTCAGAGCTCACCAATTAACCCATTAACCCACGCATAGCCAAACCCACTTGAAGAATTACTGTTAATCTCTTTTCCTCAGGGTGTCCCTATTTTCAATGGAGAAATGTTGGGGGGTATGGAGTTCTCCGACTCCCAAGCCGTCTGAAGGCAATCCTGTACAGTGAAGGGGTTTTTTTAAAACACGTCTAGGGTTTTATTATGTCTTTATACATGATGGATGCCGGCCAGAGTGGCTGGCGCAACCCAGTCAGTTGTGTGGGGTATAAAGAATAAAATTATCATTATGGAATGGGGCGTCCCTGTGTCTCTCTGTGTGTGTGTGTGTGTGTGTGTGTATGTGCGTGATTGTGTAATACACTTGGAGGGAAGAGCTGGCTGGAACTCTAAACAGAAGCAGCAGAACACACTGCAACATTTGGTTGCAGGTCCCATTTGTGACATACCACAGATGAAGTCCCCACTTTGAAGCATTTACCATATAGAAATCCTCCTCCTCCTTTTCGGCTGACCACTGTAAAAGCATGAGACAAAAGGAGCTGGAAGGAAAGAGGAAACTTTGCACAATCTGGAAGAGAGTGAAAGAAGGAAAGAGTGGTAAAGGAAATAAAGAAAACAAACAAAAAAAAATGAGATTAGGTGGGGGGGGGGAGAGGAGGAGAAGAAAAGTCAAATCCAGAGGGAAAAGAGAGAGAGAAATTGGGTGGCCTGAGCGCAGGCCAATGGCCTGAGCGCAGGCCAATGGCCTGAGCGCAGGCCAATGGCCTGAGCGCAGGCCAATGGCCTGAGCGCAGGCCAATGGCCTGAGCGCAGGCCAATGGCCTGAGCGCAGGCCAATGGCCTGAGCGCAGGCCAATGGCCTGAGCGCAGGCCAATGGCCTGAGCGCAGGCCAATGGCCTGAACGCAGGCCAATGGCCTGAACGCAGGCCAATGGCCTGAACGCAGGCCAATGGCCTGAACGCAGGCCAATGGCCTGAACGCAGGCCAATGGCCTGAACGCAGGCCAATGGCCTGAACGCAGGCCAGGCCTGCTGGTTTTATACCTACTGCTGGGAGTGACAAATCTGCCTCTGATTGGTTGAGAAGGCTGCTGGCATTGACAAACGGCCTCTGGTTGGTTGACAAGGCTGCTGGGTTTGCAAAGCTGCCTCTGGTTGGTTGACGAGGCATTCTTTGACAAACGGCCTCTGGTTGGTTGAGAAGGCTGCTGGGTTTGCAAAGCTGCCTCTGGTTGGTTGACAAGGCATTCTTTGATTGACAAGGCATCTGACCCTCCCCTTCACCTCAGAGCTCACCAATTAACCCATTAACCCACGCATAGCCAAACCCACTTGAAGAATTACTGTTAATCTCTTTTCCTCAGGGTGTCCCTATTTTCAATGGAGAAATGTTGGGGGGTATGGAGTTCTCCGACTCCCAAGCCGTCTGAAGGCAATCCTGTACAGTGAAGGGGTTTTTTTAAAACACGTCTAGGGTTTTATTATGTCTTTATACATGATGGATGCCGGCCAGAGTGGCTGGCGCAACCCAGTCAGTTGTGTGGGGTATAAAGAATAAAATTATCATTATGGAATGGGGCGTCCCTGTGTCTCTCTGTGTGTGTGTGTGTGTGTATGTGCGTGATTGTGTAATACACTTGGAGGGAAGAGCTGGCTGGAACTCTAAACAGAAGCAGCAGAACACACTGCAACATTTGGTTGCAGGTCCCATTTGTGACATACCACAGATGAAGTCCCCACTTTGAAGCATTTACCATATAGAAATCCTCCTCCTCCTTTTCGGCTGACCACTGTAAAAGCATGAGACAAAAGGAGCTGGAAGGAAAGAGGAAACTTTGCACAATCTGGAAGAGAGTGAAAGAAGGAAAGAGTGGTAAAGGAAATAAAGAAAACAAACAAAAAAAAATGAGATTAGGTGGGGGGGGGGGAGAGGAGGAGAAGAAAAGTCAAATCCAGAGGGAAAAGAGAGAGAGAAATTGGGTGGCCTGAGCGCAGGCCAATGGCCTGAGCGCAGGCCAATGGCCTGAGCGCAGGCCAATGGCCTGAGCGCAGGCCAATGGCCTGAGCGCAGGCCAATGGCCTGAGCGCAGGCCAATGGCCTGAGCGCAGGCCAATGGCCTGAGCGCAGGCCAATGGCCTGAGCGCAGGCCAATGGCCTGAGCGCAGGCCAATGGCCTGAGCGCAGGCCAATGGCCTGAGCGCAGGCCAATGGCCTGAGCGCAGGCCAATGGCCTGAGCGCAGGCCAATGGCCTGAGCGCAGGCCAATGGCCTGAGCGCAGGCCAATGGCCTGAGCGCAGGCCAATGGCCTGAGCGCAGGCCAATGGCCTGAGCGCAGGCCAGGCCTGCTGGTTTTATACCTACTGCTGGGAGTGACAAATCTGCCTCTGATTGGTTGAGAAGGCTGCTGGCATTGACAAACGGCCTCTGGTTGGTTGACAAGGCTGCTGGGTTTGCAAAGCTGCCTCTGGTTGGTTGACGAGGCATTCTTTGACAAACGGCCTCTGGTTGGTTGAGAAGGCTGCTGGGTTTGCAAAGCTGCCTCTGGTTGGTTGACAAGGCATTCTTTGATTGACAAGGCATCTGACCCTCCCCTTCACCTCAGAGCTCACCAATTAACCCATTAACCCACGCATAGCCAAACCCACTTGAAGAATTACTGTTAATCTCTTTTCCTCAGGGTGTCCCTATTTTCAATGGAGAAATGTTGGGGGGTATGGAGTTCTCCGACTCCCAAGCCGTCTGAAGGCAATCCTGTACAGTGAAGGGGTTTTTTTAAAACACGTCTAGGGTTTTATTATGTCTTTATACATGATGGATGCCGGCCAGAGTGGCTGGCGCAACCCAGTCAGTTGTGTGGGGTATAAAGAATAAAATTATCATTATGGAATGGGGCGTCCCTGTGTCTCTCTGTGTGTGTGTGTGTGTGTATGTGCGTGATTGTGTAATACACTTGGAGGGAAGAGCTGGCTGGAACTCTAAACAGAAGCAGCAGAACACACTGCAACATTTGGTTGCAGGTCCCATTTGTGACATACCACAGATGAAGTCCCCACTTTGAAGCATTTACCATATAGAAATCCTCCTCCTCCTTTTCGGCTGACCACTGTAAAAGCATGAGACAAAAGGAGCTGGAAGGAAAGAGGAAACTTTGCACAATCTGGAAGAGAGTGAAAGAAGGAAAGAGTGGTAAAGGAAATAAAGAAAACAAACAAAAAAAAATGAGATTAGGTGGGGGGGGGGAGAGGAGGAGAAGAAAAGTCAAATCCAGAGGGAAAAGAGAGAGAGAAATTGGGTGGCCTGAGCGCAGGCCAATGGCCTGCTGGTTTTATACCTACTGCTGGGAGTGACAAATCTGCCTCTGATTGGTTGAGAAGGCTGCTGGCATTGACAAACGGCCTCTGGTTGGTTGACAAGGCTGCTGGGTTTGCAAAGCTGCCTCTGGTTGGTTGACGAGGCATTCTTTGACAAACGGCCTCTGGTTGGTTGAGAAGGCTGCTGGGTTTGCAAAGCTGCCTCTGGTTGGTTGACAAGGCATTCTTTGATTGACAAGGCATCTGACCCTCCCCTTCACCTCAGAGCTCACCAATTAACCCATTAACCCACGCATAGCCAAACCCACTTGAAGAATTACTGTTAATCTCTTTTCCTCAGGGTGTCCCTATTTTCAATGGAGAAATGTTGGGGGGTATGGAGTTCTCCGACTCCCAAGCCGTCTGAAGGCAATCCTGTACAGTGAAGGGGTTTTTTTAAAACACGTCTAGGGTTTTATTATGTCTTTATACATGATGGATGCCGGCCAGAGTGGCTGGCGCAACCCAGTCAGTTGTGTGGGGTATAAAGAATAAAATTATCATTATGGAATGGGGCGTCCCTGTGTCTCTCTGTGTGTGTGTGTGTGTGTGTGTATGTGCGTGATTGTGTAATACACTTGGAGGGAAGAGCTGGCTGGAACTCTAAACAGAAGCAGCAGAACACACTGCAACATTTGGTTGCAGGTCCCATTTGTGACATACCACAGATGAAGTCCCCACTTTGAAGCATTTACCATATAGAAATCCTCCTCCTCCTTTTCGGCTGACCACTGTAAAAGCATGAGACAAAAGGAGCTGGAAGGAAAGAGGAAACTTTGCACAATCTGGAAGAGAGTGAAAGAAGGAAAGAGTGGTAAAGGAAATAAAGAAAACAAACAAAAAAAAATGAGATTAGGTGGGGGGGGGGAGAGGAGGAGAAGAAAAGTCAAATCCAGAGGGAAAAGAGAGAGAGAAATTGGGTGGCCTGAGCGCAGGCCAATGGCCTGAGCGCAGGCCAATGGCCTGAGCGCAGGCCAATGGCCTGAGCGCAGGCCAATGGCCTGAGCGCAGGCCAATGGCCTGAGCGCAGGCCAATGGCCTGAGCGCAGGCCAATGGCCTGAGCGCAGGCCAATGGCCTGAGCGCAGGCCAATGGCCTGAGCGCAGGCCAATGGCCTGAGCGCAGGCCAATGGCCTGAGCGCAGGCCAATGGCCTGAGCGCAGGCCAATGGCCTGAGCGCAGGCCAATGGCCTGAGCGCAGGCCAATGGCCTGAGCGCAGGCCAATGGCCTGAGCGCAGGCCAATGGCCTGAGCGCAGGCCAATGGCCTGAGCGCAGGCCAATGGCCTGAGCGCAGGCCAATGGCCTGAGCGCAGGCCAATGGCCTGAGCGCAGGCCAATGGCCTGAGCGCAGGCCAGGCCTGCTGGTTTTATACCTACTGCTGGGAGTGACAAATCTGCCTCTGATTGGGTGAGAAGGCTGCTGGCATTGACAAACGGCCTCTGGTTGGTTGACAAGGCTGCTGGGTTTGCAAAGCTGCCTCTGGTTGGTTGACGAGGCATTCTTTGACAAACGGCCTCTGGTTGGTTGAGAAGGCTGCTGGGTTTGCAAAGCTGCCTCTGGTTGGTTGACAAGGCATTCTTTGATTGACAAGGCATCTGACCCTCCCCTTCACCTCAGAGCTCACCAATTAACCCATTAACCCACGCATAGCCAAACCCACTTGAAGAATTACTGTTAATCTCTTTTCCTCAGGGTGTCCCTATTTTCAATGGAGAAATGTTGGGGGGTATGGAGTTCTCCGACTCCCAAGCCGTCTGAAGGCAATCCTGTACAGTGAAGGGGTTTTTTTAAAACACGTCTAGGGTTTTATTATGTCTTTATACATGATGGATGCCGGCCAGAGTGGCTGGCGCAACCCAGTCAGTTGTGTGGGGTATAAAGAATAAAATTATCATTATGGAATGGGGCGTCCCTGTGTCTCTCTGTGTGTGTGTGTGTGTGTATGTGCGTGATTGTGTAATACACTTGGAGGGAAGAGCTGGCTGGAACTCTAAACAGAAGCAGCAGAACACACTGCAACATTTGGTTGCAGGTCCCATTTGTGACATACCACAGATGAAGTCCCCACTTTGAAGCATTTACCATATAGAAATCCTCCTCCTCCTTTTCGGCTGACCACTGTAAAAGCATGAGACAAAAGGAGCTGGAAGGAAAGAGGAAACTTTGCACAATCTGGAAGAGAGTGAAAGAAGGAAAGAGTGGTAAAGGAAATAAAGAAAACAAACAAAAAAAAATGAGATTAGGTGGGGGGGGGAGAGGAGAAGAAGAAAAGTCAAATCCAGAGGGAAAAGAGAGAGAGAAATTGGGTGGCCTGAGCGCAGGCCAATGGCCTGAGCGCAGGCCAATGGCCTGAGCGCAGGCCAATGGCCTGAGCGCAGGCCAATGGCCTGAGCGCAGGCCAATGGCCTGAGCGCAGGCCAATGGCCTGAGCGCAGGCCAGGCCTGCTGCTGGGAGTGACAAATCTGCCTCTGATTGGTTGAGAAGGCTGCTGGCATTGACAAACGGCCTCTGGTTGGTTGACAAGGCTGCTGGGTTTGCAAAGCTGCCTCTGGTTGGTTGACGAGGCATTCTTTGACAAACGGCCTCTGGTTGGTTGAGAAGGCTGCTGGGTTTGCAAAGCTGCCTCTGGTTGGTTGACAAGGCATTCTTTGATTGACAAGGCATCTGACCCTCCCCTTCACCTCAGAGCTCACCAATTAACCCATTAACCCACGCATAGCCAAACCCACTTGAAGAATTACTGTTAATCTCTTTTCCTCAGGGTGTCCCTATTTTCAATGGAGAAATGTTGGGGGGTATGGAGTTCTCCGACTCCCAAGCCGTCTGAAGGCAATCCTGTACAGTGAAGGGGTTTTTTTAAAACACGTCTAGGGTTTTATTATGTCTTTATACATGATGGATGCCGGCCAGAGTGGCTGGCGCAACCCAGTCAGTTGTGTGGGGTATAAAGAATAAAATTATCATTATGGAATGGGGCGTCCCTGTGTCTCTCTCTGTGTGTGTGTGTGTGTGTGTATGTGCGTGATTGTGTAATACACTTGGAGGGAAGAGCTGGCTGGAACTCTAAACAGAAGCAGCAGAACACACTGCAACATTTGGTTGCAGGTCCCATTTGTGACATACCACAGATGAAGTCCCCACTTTGAAGCATTTACCATATAGAAATCCTCCTCCTCCTTTTCGGCTGACCACTGTAAAAGCATGAGACAAAAGGAGCTGGAAGGAAAGAGGAAACTTTGCACAATCTGGAAGAGAGTGAAAGAAGGAAAGAGTGGTAAAGGAAATAAAGAAAACAAACAAAAAAAAATGAGATTAGGTGGGGGGGGGGAGAGGAGGAGAAGAAAAGTCAAATCCAGAGGGAAAAGAGAGAGAGAAATTGGGTGGCCTGAGCGCAGGCCAATGGCCTGAGCGCAGGCCAATGGCCTGAGCGCAGGCCAATGGCCTGAGCGCAGGCCAATGGCCTGAGCGCAGGCCAATGGCCTGAGCGCAGGCCAATGGCCTGAGCGCAGGCCAATGGCCTGAGCGCAGGCCAATGGCCTGAGCGCAGGCCAATGGCCTGAGCGCAGGCCAATGGCCTGAGCGCAGGCCAATGGCCTGAGCGCAGGCCAATGGCCTGAGCGCAGGCCAATGGCCTGAGCGCAGGCCAATGGCCTGAGCGCAGGCCAATGGCCTGAGCGCAGGCCAATGGCCTGAGCGCAGGCCAATGGCCTGAGCGCAGGCCAATGGCCTGAGCGCAGGCCAATGGCCTGAGCGCAGGCCAGGCCTGCTGGTTTTATACCTACTGCTGGGAGTGACAAATCTGCCTCTGATTGGGTGAGAAGGCTGCTGGCATTGACAAACGGCCTCTGGTTGGTTGACAAGGCTGCTGGGTTTGCAAAGCTGCCTCTGGTTGGTTGACGAGGCATTCTTTGACAAACGGCCTCTGGTTGGTTGAGAAGGCTGCTGGGTTTGCAAAGCTGCCTCTGGTTGGTTGACAAGGCATTCTTTGATTGACAAGGCATCTGACCCTCCCCTTCACCTCAGAGCTCACCAATTAACCCATTAACCCACGCATAGCCAAACCCACTTGAAGAATTACTGTTAATCTCTTTTCCTCAGGGTGTCCCTATTTTCAATGGAGAAATGTTGGGGGGTATGGAGTTCTCCGACTCCCAAGCCGTCTGAAGGCAATCCTGTACAGTGAAGGGGTTTTTTTAAAACACGTCTAGGGTTTTATTATGTCTTTATACATGATGGATGCCGGCCAGAGTGGCTGGCGCAACCCAGTCAGTTGTGTGGGGTATAAAGAATAAAATTATCATTATGGAATGGGGCGTCCCTGTGTCTCTCTGTGTGTGTGTGTGTGTGTATGTGCGTGATTGTGTAATACACTTGGAGGGAAGAGCTGGCTGGAACTCTAAACAGAAGCAGCAGAACACACTGCAACATTTGGTTGCAGGTCCCATTTGTGACATACCACAGATGAAGTCCCCACTTTGAAGCATTTACCATATAGAAATCCTCCTCCTCCTTTTCGGCTGACCACTGTAAAAGCATGAGACAAAAGGAGCTGGAAGGAAAGAGGAAACTTTGCACAATCTGGAAGAGAGTGAAAGAAGGAAAGAGTGGTAAAGGAAATAAAGAAAACAAACAAAAAAAAATGAGATTAGGTGGGGGGGGGAGAGGAGAAGAAGAAAAGTCAAATCCAGAGGGAAAAGAGAGAGAGAAATTGGGTGGCCTGAGCGCAGGCCAATGGCCTGAGCGCAGGCCAATGGCCTGAGCGCAGGCCAATGGCCTGAGCGCAGGCCAATGGCCTGAGCGCAGGCCAATGGCCTGAGCGCAGGCCAATGGCCTGAGCGCAGGCCAATGGCCTGAGCGCAGGCCAATGGCCTGAGCGCAGGCCAATGGCCTGAGCGCAGGCCAGGCCTGCTGCTGGGAGTGACAAATCTGCCTCTGATTGGTTGAGAAGGCTGCTGGCATTGACAAACGGCCTCTGGTTGGTTGACAAGGCTGCTGGGTTTGCAAAGCTGCCTCTGGTTGGTTGACGAGGCATTCTTTGACAAACGGCCTCTGGTTGGTTGAGAAGGCTGCTGGGTTTGCAAAGCTGCCTCTGGTTGGTTGACAAGGCATTCTTTGATTGACAAGGCATCTGACCCTCCCCTTCACCTCAGAGCTCACCAATTAACCCATTAACCCACGCATAGCCAAACCCACTTGAAGAATTACTGTTAATCTCTTTTCCTCAGGGTGTCCCTATTTTCAATGGAGAAATGTTGGGGGGTATGGAGTTCTCCGACTCCCAAGCCGTCTGAAGGCAATCCTGTACAGTGAAGGGGTTTTTTTAAAACACGTCTAGGGTTTTATTATGTCTTTATACATGATGGATGCCGGCCAGAGTGGCTGGCGCAACCCAGTCAGTTGTGTGGGGTATAAAGAATAAAATTATCATTATGGAATGGGGCGTCCCTGTGTCTCTCTCTGTGTGTGTGTGTGTGTGTGTATGTGCGTGATTGTGTAATACACTTGGAGGGAAGAGCTGGCTGGAACTCTAAACAGAAGCAGCAGAACACACTGCAACATTTGGTTGCAGGTCCCATTTGTGACATACCACAGATGAAGTCCCCACTTTGAAGCATTTACCATATAGAAATCCTCCTCCTCCTTTTCGGCTGACCACTGTAAAAGCATGAGACAAAAGGAGCTGGAAGGAAAGAGGAAACTTTGCACAATCTGGAAGAGAGTGAAAGAAGGAAAGAGTGGTAAAGGAAATAAAGAAAACAAACAAAAAAAAATGAGATTAGGTGGGGGGGGGGAGAGGAGGAGAAGAAAAGTCAAATCCAGAGGGAAAAGAGAGAGAGAAATTGGGTGGCCTGAGCGCAGGCCAATGGCCTGAGCGCAGGCCAATGGCCTGAGCGCAGGCCAATGGCCTGAGCGCAGGCCAATGGCCTGAGCGCAGGCCAATGGCCTGAGCGCAGGCCAATGGCCTGAGCGCAGGCCAATGGCCTGAGCGCAGGCCAATGGCCTGAGCGCAGGCCAATGGCCTGAGCGCAGGCCAATGGCCTGAGCGCAGGCCAATGGCCTGAGCGCAGGCCAATGGCCTGAGCGCAGGCCAATGGCCTGAGCGCAGGCCAATGGCCTGAGCGCAGGCCAATGGCCTGAGCGCAGGCCAGGCCTGCTGGTTTTATACCTACTGCTGGGAGTGACAAATCTGCCTCTGATTGGGTGAGAAGGCTGCTGGCATTGACAAACGGCCTCTGGTTGGTTGACAAGGCTGCTGGGTTTGCAAAGCTGCCTCTGGTTGGTTGACGAGGCATTCTTTGACAAACGGCCTCTGGTTGGTTGAGAAGGCTGCTGGGTTTGCAAAGCTGCCTCTGGTTGGTTGACAAGGCATTCTTTGATTGACAAGGCATCTGACCCTCCCTTTCACCTCAGAGCTCACCAATTAACCCATTAACCCACGCATAGCCAAACCCACTTGAAGAATTACTGTTAATCTCTTTTCCTCAGGGTGTCCCTATTTTCAATGGAGAAATGTTGGGGGGTATGGAGTTCTCCGACTCCCAAGCCGTCTGAAGGCAATCCTGTACAGTGAAGGGGTTTTTTTAAAACACGTCTAGGGTTTTATTATGTCTTTATACATGATGGATGCCGGCCAGAGTGGCTGGCGCAACCCAGTCAGTTGTGTGGGGTATAAAGAATAAAATTATCATTATGGAATGGGGCGTCCCTGTGTCTCTCTGTGTGTGTGTGTGTGTGTATGTGCGTGATTGTGTAATACACTTGGAGGGAAGAGCTGGCTGGAACTCTAAACAGAAGCAGCAGAACACACTGCAACATTTGGTTGCAGGTCCCATTTGTGACATACCACAGATGAAGTCCCCACTTTGAAGCATTTACCATATAGAAATCCTCCTCCTCCTTTTCGGCTGACCACTGTAAAAGCATGAGACAAAAGGAGCTGGAAGGAAAGAGGAAACTTTGCACAATCTGGAAGAGAGTGAAAGAAGGAAAGAGTGGTAAAGGAAATAAAGAAAACAAACAAAAAAAAATGAGATTAGGTGGGGGGGGGAGAGGAGGAGAAGAAAAGTCAAATCCAGAGGGAAAAGAGAGAGAGAAATTGGGTGGCCTGAGCGCAGGCCAATGGCCTGAGCGCAGGCCAATGGCCTGCTGGTTTTATACCTACTGCTGGGAGTGACAAATCTGCCTCTGATTGGTTGAGAAGGCTGCTGGCATTGACAAACGGCCTCTGGTTGGTTGACAAGGCTGCTGGGTTTGCAAAGCTGCCTCTGGTTGGTTGACGAGGCATTCTTTGACAAACGGCCTCTGGTTGGTTGAGAAGGCTGCTGGGTTTGCAAAGCTGCCTCTGGTTGGTTGACAAGGCATTCTTTGATTGACAAGGCATCTGACCCTCCCCTTCACCTCAGAGCTCACCAATTAACCCATTAACCCACGCATAGCCAAACCCACTTGAAGAATTACTGTTAATCTCTTTTCCTCAGGGTGTCCCTATTTTCAATGGAGAAATGTTGGGGGGTATGGAGTTCTCCGACTCCCAAGCCGTCTGAAGGCAATCCTGTACAGTGAAGGGGTTTTTTTAAAACACGTCTAGGGTTTTATTATGTCTTTATACATGATGGATGCCGGCCAGAGTGGCTGGCGCAACCCAGTCAGTTGTGTGGGGTATAAAGAATAAAATTATCATTATGGAATGGGGCGTCCCTGTGTCTCTCTCTGTGTGTGTGTGTGTGTGTGTATGTGCGTGATTGTGTAATACACTTGGAGGGAAGAGCTGGCTGGAACTCTAAACAGAAGCAGCAGAACACACTGCAACATTTGGTTGCAGGTCCCATTTGTGACATACCACAGATGAAGTCCCCACTTTGAAGCATTTACCATATAGAAATCCTCCTCCTCCTTTTCGGCTGACCACTGTAAAAGCATGAGACAAAAGGAGCTGGAAGGAAAGAGGAAACTTTGCACAATCTGGAAGAGAGTGAAAGAAGGAAAGAGTGGTAAAGGAAATAAAGAAAACAAACAAAAAAAAATGAGATTAGGTGGGGGGGGGAGAGGAGGAGAAGAAAAGTCAAATCCAGAGGGAAAAGAGAGAGAGAAATTGGGTGGCCTGAGCGCAGGCCAATGGCCTGCTGGTTTTATACCTACTGCTGGGAGTGACAAATCTGCCTCTGATTGGGTGAGAAGGCTGCTGGCATTGACAAACGGCCTCTGGTTGGTTGACAAGGCTGCTGGGTTTGCAAAGCTGCCTCTGGTTGGTTGACGAGGCATTCTTTGACAAACGGCCTCTGGTTGGTTGAGAAGGCTGCTGGGTTTGCAAAGCTGCCTCTGGTTGGTTGACAAGGCATTCTTTGATTGACAAGGCATCTGACCCTCCCCTTCACCTCAGAGCTCACCAATTAACCCATTAACCCACGCATAGCCAAACCCACTTGAAGAATTACTGTTAATCTCTTTTCCTCAGGGTGTCCCTATTTTCAATGGAGAAATGTTGGGGGGTATGGAGTTCTCCGACTCCCAAGCCGTCTGAAGGCAATCCTGTACAGTGAAGGGGTTTTTTTAAAACACGTCTAGGGTTTTATTATGTCTTTATACATGATGGATGCCGGCCAGAGTGGCTGGCGCAACCCAGTCAGTTGTGTGGGGTATAAAGAATAAAATTATCATTATGGAATGGGGCGTCCCTGTGTCTCTCTGTGTGTGTGTGTGTGTGTATGTGCGTGATTGTGTAATACACTTGGAGGGAAGAGCTGGCTGGAACTCTAAACAGAAGCAGCAGAACACACTGCAACATTTGGTTGCAGGTCCCATTTGTGACATACCACAGATGAAGTCCCCACTTTGAAGCATTTACCATATAGAAATCCTCCTCCTCCTTTTCGGCTGACCACTGTAAAAGCATGAGACAAAAGGAGCTGGAAGGAAAGAGGAAACTTTGCACAATCTGGAAGAGAGTGAAAGAAGGAAAGAGTGGTAAAGGAAATAAAGAAAACAAACAAAAAAAAAATGAGATTAGGTGGGGGGGGGAGAGGAGGAGAAGAAAAGTCAAATCCAGAGGGAAAAGAGAGAGAGAAATTGGGTGGCCTGAGCGCAGGCCAATGGCCTGCTGGTTTTATACCTACTGCTGGGAGTGACAAATCTGCCTCTGATTGGGTGAGAAGGCTGCTGGCATTGACAAACGGCCTCTGGTTGGTTGACAAGGCTGCTGGGTTTGCAAAGCTGCCTCTGGTTGGTTGACGAGGCATTCTTTGACAAACGGCCTCTGGTTGGTTGAGAAGGCTGCTGGGTTTGCAAAGCTGCCTCTGGTTGGTTGACAAGGCATTCTTTGATTGACAAGGCATCTGACCCTCCCCTTCACCTCAGAGCTCACCAATTAACCCATTAACCCACGCATAGCCAAACCCACTTGAAGAATTACTGTTAATCTCTTTTCCTCAGGGTGTCCCTATTTTCAATGGAGAAATGTTGGGGGGTATGGAGTTCTCCGACTCCCAAGCCGTCTGAAGGCAATCCTGTACAGTGAAGGGGTTTTTTTAAAACACGTCTAGGGTTTTATTATGTCTTTATACATGATGGATGCCGGCCAGAGTGGCTGGCGCAACCCAGTCAGTTGTGTGGGGTATAAAGAATAAAATTATCATTATGGAATGGGGCGTCCCTGTGTCTCTCTGTGTGTGTGTGTGTGTGTATGTGCGTGATTGTGTAATACACTTGGAGGGAAGAGCTGGCTGGAACTCTAAACAGAAGCAGCAGAACACACTGCAACATTTGGTTGCAGGTCCCATTTGTGACATACCACAGATGAAGTCCCCACTTTGAAGCATTTACCATATAGAAATCCTCCTCCTCCTTTTCGGCTGACCACTGTAAAAGCATGAGACAAAAGGAGCTGGAAGGAAAGAGGAAACTTTGCACAATCTGGAAGAGAGTGAAAGAAGGAAAGAGTGGTAAAGGAAATAAAGAAAACAAACAAAAAAAAATGAGATTAGGTGGGGGGGGGGAGAGGAGGAGAAGAAAAGTCAAATCCAGAGGGAAAAGAGAGAGAGAAATTGGGTGGCCTGAGCGCAGGCCAATGGCCTGAGCGCAGGCCAATGGCCTGAGCGCAGGCCAATGGCCTGAGCGCAGGCCAATGGCCTGAGCGCAGGCCAATGGCCTGAGCGCAGGCCAATGGCCTGAGCGCAGGCCAATGGCCTGAGCGCAGGCCAATGGCCTGAGCGCAGGCCAATGGCCTGAGCGCAGGCCAATGGCCTGAGCGCAGGCCAATGGCCTGAGCGCAGGCCAATGGCCTGAGCGCAGGCCAATGGCCTGAGCGCAGGCCAGGCCTGCTGGTTTTATACCTACTGCTGGGAGTGACAAATCTGCCTCTGATTGGGTGAGAAGGCTGCTGGCATTGACAAACGGCCTCTGGTTGGTTGACAAGGCTGCTGGGTTTGCAAAGCTGCCTCTGGTTGGTTGACGAGGCATTCTTTGACAAACGGCCTCTGGTTGGTTGAGAAGGCTGCTGGGTTTGCAAAGCTGCCTCTGGTTGGTTGACAAGGCATTCTTTGATTGACAAGGCATCTGACCCTCCCCTTCACCTCAGAGCTCACCAATTAACCCATTAACCCACGCATAGCCAAACCCACTTGAAGAATTACTGTTAATCTCTTTTCCTCAGGGTGTCCCTATTTTCAATGGAGAAATGTTGGGGGGTATGGAGTTCTCCGACTCCCAAGCCGTCTGAAGGCAATCCTGTACAGTGAAGGGGTTTTTTTAAAACACGTCTAGGGTTTTATTATGTCTTTATACATGATGGATGCCGGCCAGAGTGGCTGGCGCAACCCAGTCAGTTGTGTGGGGTATAAAGAATAAAATTATCATTATGGAATGGGGCGTCCCTGTGTCTCTCTGTGTGTGTGTGTGTGTGTATGTGCGTGATTGTGTAATACACTTGGAGGGAAGAGCTGGCTGGAACTCTAAACAGAAGCAGCAGAACACACTGCAACATTTGGTTGCAGGTCCCATTTGTGACATACCACAGATGAAGTCCCCACTTTGAAGCATTTACCATATAGAAATCCTCCTCCTCCTTTTCGGCTGACCACTGTAAAAGCATGAGACAAAAGGAGCTGGAAGGAAAGAGGAAACTTTGCACAATCTGGAAGAGAGTGAAAGAAGGAAAGAGTGGTAAAGGAAATAAAGAAAACAAACAAAAAAAAATGAGATTAGGTGGGGGGGGGAGAGGAGGAGAAGAAAAGTCAAATCCAGAGGGAAAAGAGAGAGAGAAATTGGGTGGCCTGAGCGCAGGCCAATGGCCTGCTGGTTTTATACCTACTGCTGGGAGTGACAAATCTGCCTCTGATTGGTTGAGAAGGCTGCTGGCATTGACAAACGGCCTCTGGTTGGTTGACAAGGCTGCTGGGTTTGCAAAGCTGCCTCTGGTTGGTTGACGAGGCATTCTTTGACAAACGGCCTCTGGTTGGTTGAGAAGGCTGCTGGGTTTGCAAAGCTGCCTCTGGTTGGTTGACAAGGCATTCTTTGATTGACAAGGCATCTGACCCTCCCCTTCACCTCAGAGCTCACCAATTAACCCATTAACCCACGCATAGCCAAACCCACTTGAAGAATTACTGTTAATCTCTTTTCCTCAGGGTGTCCCTATTTTCAATGGAGAAATGTTGGGGGGTATGGAGTTCTCCGACTCCCAAGCCGTCTGAAGGCAATCCTGTACAGTGAAGGGGTTTTTTTAAAACACGTCTAGGGTTTTATTATGTCTTTATACATGATGGATGCCGGCCAGAGTGGCTGGCGCAACCCAGTCAGTTGTGTGGGGTATAAAGAATAAAATTATCATTATGGAATGGGGCGTCCCTGTGTCTCTCTGTGTGTGTGTGTGTGTGTATGTGCGTGATTGTGTAATACACTTGGAGGGAAGAGCTGGCTGGAACTCTAAACAGAAGCAGCAGAACACACTGCAACATTTGGTTGCAGGTCCCATTTGTGACATACCACAGATGAAGTCCCCACTTTGAAGCATTTACCATATAGAAATCCTCCTCCTCCTTTTCGGCTGACCACTGTAAAAGCATGAGACAAAAGGAGCTGGAAGGAAAGAGGAAACTTTGCACAATCTGGAAGAGAGTGAAAGAAGGAAAGAGTGGTAAAGGAAATAAAGAAAACAAACAAAAAAAAAATGAGATTAGGTGGGGGGGGGGAGAGGAGGAGAAGAAAAGTCAAATCCAGAGGGAAAAGAGAGAGAGAAATTGGGTGGCCTGAGCGCAGGCCAATGGCCTGCTGGTTTTATACCTACTGCTGGGAGTGACAAATCTGCCTCTGATTGGTTGAGAAGGCTGCTGGCATTGACAAACGGCCTCTGGTTGGTTGACAAGGCTGCTGGGTTTGCAAAGCTGCCTCTGGTTGGTTGACGAGGCATTCTTTGACAAACGGCC
The DNA here is from genome assembly GCF_965112155.1 of Podarcis liolepis. Taxonomy (NCBI): domain Eukaryota; kingdom Metazoa; phylum Chordata; class Lepidosauria; order Squamata; family Lacertidae; genus Podarcis; species Podarcis liolepis. The sequence continues at coordinate 17,531 of NW_028148809.1, read as the reverse complement.
TCTGGTTGGTTGAGAAGGCTGCTGGGTTTGCAAAGCTGCCTCTGGTTGGTTGACAAGGCATTCTTTGATTGACAAGGCATCTGACCCTCCCCTTCACCTCAGAGCTCACCAATTAACCCATTAACCCACGCATAGCCAAACCCACTTGAAGAATTACTGTTAATCTCTTTTCCTCAGGGTGTCCCTATTTTCAATGGAGAAATGTTGGGGGGTATGGAGTTCTCCGACTCCCAAGCCGTCTGAAGGCAATCCTGTACAGTGAAGGGGTTTTTTTAAAACACGTCTAGGGTTTTATTATGTCTTTATACATGATGGATGCCGGCCAGAGTGGCTGGCGCAACCCAGTCAGTTGTGTGGGGTATAAAGAATAAAATTATCATTATGGAATGGGGCGTCCCTGTGTCTCTCTCTGTGTGTGTGTGTGTGTATGTGCGTGATTGTGTAATACACTTGGAGGGAAGAGCTGGCTGGAACTCTAAACAGAAGCAGCAGAACACACTGCAACATTTGGTTGCAGGTCCCATTTGTGACATACCACAGATGAAGTCCCCACTTTGAAGCATTTACCATATAGAAATCCTCCTCCTCCTTTTCGGCTGACCACTGTAAAAGCATGAGACAAAAGGAGCTGGAAGGAAAGAGGAAACTTTGCACAATCTGGAAGAGAGTGAAAGAAGGAAAGAGTGGTAAAGGAAATAAAGAAAAAAAAAAATGAGATTAGGTGGGGGGGGGAGAGGAGGAGAAGAAAAGTCAAATCCAGAGGGAAAAGAGAGAGAGAAATTGGGTGGCCTGAGCGCAGGCCAATGGCCTGAGCGCAGGCCAATGGCAGGCCAATGGCCTGAGCGCAGGCCAATGGCCTGCTGGTTTTATACCTACTGCTGGGAGTGACAAATCTGCCTCTGATTGGGTGAGAAGGCTGCTGGCATTGACAAACGGCCTCTGGTTGGTTGACAAGGCTGCTGGGTTTGCAAAGCTGCCTCTGGTTGGTTGACGAGGCATTCTTTGACAAACGGCCTCTGGTTGGTTGAGAAGGCTGCTGGGTTTGCAAAGCTGCCTCTGGTTGGTTGACAAGGCATTCTTTGATTGACAAGGCATCTGACCCTCCCTTTCACCTCAGAGCTCACCAATTAACCCATTAACCCACGCATAGCCAAACCCACTTGAAGAATTACTGTTAATCTCTTTTCCTCAGGGTGTCCCTATTTTCAATGGAGAAATGTTGGGGGGTATGGAGTTCTCCGACTCCCAAGCCGTCTGAAGGCAATCCTGTACAGTGAAGGGGTTTTTTTAAAACACGTCTAGGGTTTTATTATGTCTTTATACATGATGGATGCCGGCCAGAGTGGCTGGCGCAACCCAGTCAGTTGTGTGGGGTATAAAGAATAAAATTATCATTATGGAATGGGGCGTCCCTGTGTCTCTCTGTGTGTGTGTGTGTGTGTATGTGCGTGATTGTGTAATACACTTGGAGGGAAGAGCTGGCTGGAACTCTAAACAGAAGCAGCAGAACACACTGCAACATTTGGTTGCAGGTCCCATTTGTGACATACCACAGATGAAGTCCCCACTTTGAAGCATTTACCATATAGAAATCCTCCTCCTCCTTTTCGGCTGACCACTGTAAAAGCATGAGACAAAAGGAGCTGGAAGGAAAGAGGAAACTTTGCACAATCTGGAAGAGAGTGAAAGAAGGAAAGAGTGGTAAAGGAAATAAAGAAAACAAACAAAAAAAAATGAGATTAGGTGGGGGGGGGAGAGGAGGAGAAGAAAAGTCAAATCCAGAGGGAAAAGAGAGAGAGAAATTGGGTGGCCTGAGCGCAGGCCAATGGCCTGAGCGCAGGCCAATGGCCTGCTGGTTTTATACCTACTGCTGGGAGTGACAAATCTGCCTCTGATTGGGTGAGAAGGCTGCTGGCATTGACAAACGGCCTCTGGTTGGTTGACAAGGCTGCTGGGTTTGCAAAGCTGCCTCTGGTTGGTTGACGAGGCATTCTTTGACAAACGGCCTCTGGTTGGTTGAGAAGGCTGCTGGGTTTGCAAAGCTGCCTCTGGTTGGTTGACAAGGCATTCTTTGATTGACAAGGCATCTGACCCTCCCCTTCACCTCAGAGCTCACCAATTAACCCATTAACCCACGCATAGCCAAACCCACTTGAAGAATTACTGTTAATCTCTTTTCCTCAGGGTGTCCCTATTTTCAATGGAGAAATGTTGGGGGGTATGGAGTTCTCCGACTCCCAAGCCGTCTGAAGGCAATCCTGTACAGTGAAGGGGTTTTTTTAAAACACGTCTAGGGTTTTATTATGTCTTTATACATGATGGATGCCGGCCAGAGTGGCTGGCGCAACCCAGTCAGTTGTGTGGGGTATAAAGAATAAAATTATCATTATGGAATGGGGCGTCCCTGTGTCTCTCTCTGTGTGTGTGTGTGTGTGTGTATGTGCGTGATTGTGTAATACACTTGGAGGGAAGAGCTGGCTGGAACTCTAAACAGAAGCAGCAGAACACACTGCAACATTTGGTTGCAGGTCCCATTTGTGACATACCACAGATGAAGTCCCCACTTTGAAGCATTTACCATATAGAAATCCTCCTCCTCCTTTTCGGCTGACCACTGTAAAAGCATGAGACAAAAGGAGCTGGAAGGAAAGAGGAAACTTTGCACAATCTGGAAGAGAGTGAAAGAAGGAAAGAGTGGTAAAGGAAATAAAGAAAACAAACAAAAAAAAATGAGATTAGGTGGGGGGGGGAGAGGAGGAGAAGAAAAGTCAAATCCAGAGGGAAAAGAGAGAGAGAAATTGGGTGGCCTGAGCGCAGGCCAATGGCCTGCTGGTTTTATACCTACTGCTGGGAGTGACAAATCTGCCTCTGATTGGGTGAGAAGGCTGCTGGCATTGACAAACGGCCTCTGGTTGGTTGACAAGGCTGCTGGGTTTGCAAAGCTGCCTCTGGTTGGTTGACGAGGCATTCTTTGACAAACGGCCTCTGGTTGGTTGAGAAGGCTGCTGGGTTTGCAAAGCTGCCTCTGGTTGGTTGACAAGGCATTCTTTGATTGACAAGGCATCTGACCCTCCCCTTCACCTCAGAGCTCACCAATTAACCCATTAACCCACGCATAGCCAAACCCACTTGAAGAATTACTGTTAATCTCTTTTCCTCAGGGTGTCCCTATTTTCAATGGAGAAATGTTGGGGGGTATGGAGTTCTCCGACTCCCAAGCCGTCTGAAGGCAATCCTGTACAGTGAAGGGGTTTTTTTAAAACACGTCTAGGGTTTTATTATGTCTTTATACATGATGGATGCCGGCCAGAGTGGCTGGCGCAACCCAGTCAGTTGTGTGGGGTATAAAGAATAAAATTATCATTATGGAATGGGGCGTCCCTGTGTCTCTCTGTGTGTGTGTGTGTGTGTATGTGCGTGATTGTGTAATACACTTGGAGGGAAGAGCTGGCTGGAACTCTAAACAGAAGCAGCAGAACACACTGCAACATTTGGTTGCAGGTCCCATTTGTGACATACCACAGATGAAGTCCCCACTTTGAAGCATTTACCATATAGAAATCCTCCTCCTCCTTTTCGGCTGACCACTGTAAAAGCATGAGACAAAAGGAGCTGGAAGGAAAGAGGAAACTTTGCACAATCTGGAAGAGAGTGAAAGAAGGAAAGAGTGGTAAAGGAAATAAAGAAAACAAACAAAAAAAAAATGAGATTAGGTGGGGGGGGGAGAGGAGGAGAAGAAAAGTCAAATCCAGAGGGAAAAGAGAGAGAGAAATTGGGTGGCCTGAGCGCAGGCCAATGGCCTGCTGGTTTTATACCTACTGCTGGGAGTGACAAATCTGCCTCTGATTGGGTGAGAAGGCTGCTGGCATTGACAAACGGCCTCTGGTTGGTTGACAAGGCTGCTGGGTTTGCAAAGCTGCCTCTGGTTGGTTGACGAGGCATTCTTTGACAAACGGCCTCTGGTTGGTTGAGAAGGCTGCTGGGTTTGCAAAGCTGCCTCTGGTTGGTTGACAAGGCATTCTTTGATTGACAAGGCATCTGACCCTCCCCTTCACCTCAGAGCTCACCAATTAACCCATTAACCCACGCATAGCCAAACCCACTTGAAGAATTACTGTTAATCTCTTTTCCTCAGGGTGTCCCTATTTTCAATGGAGAAATGTTGGGGGGTATGGAGTTCTCCGACTCCCAAGCAGTCTGAAGGCAATCCTGTACAGTGAAGGGGTTTTTTTAAAACACGTCTAGGGTTTTATTATGTCTTTATACATGATGGATGCCGGCCAGAGTGGCTGGCGCAACCCAGTCAGTTGTGTGGGGTATAAAGAATAAAATTATCATTATGGAATGGGGCGTCCCTGTGTCTCTCTGTGTGTGTGTGTGTGTGTATGTGCGTGATTGTGTAATACACTTGGAGGGAAGAGCTGGCTGGAACTCTAAACAGAAGCAGCAGAACACACTGCAACATTTGGTTGCAGGTCCCATTTGTGACATACCACAGATGAAGTCCCCACTTTGAAGCATTTACCATATAGAAATCCTCCTCCTCCTTTTCGGCTGACCACTGTAAAAGCATGAGACAAAAGGAGCTGGAAGGAAAGAGGAAACTTTGCACAATCTGGAAGAGAGTGAAAGAAGGAAAGAGTGGTAAAGGAAATAAAGAAAACAAACAAAAAAAAATGAGATTAGGTGGGGGGGGGGGAGAGGAGGAGAAGAAAAGTCAAATCCAGAGGGAAAAGAGAGAGAGAAATTGGGTGGCCTGAGCGCAGGCCAATGGCCTGAGCGCAGGCCAATGGCCTGAGCGCAGGCCAATGGCCTGAGCGCAGGCCAATGGCCTGAGCGCAGGCCAATGGCCTGAGCGCAGGCCAATGGCCTGAGCGCAGGCCAATGGCCTGAGCGCAGGCCAATGGCCTGAGCGCAGGCCAATGGCCTGAGCGCAGGCCAATGGCCTGAGCGCAGGCCAATGGCCTGAGCGCAGGCCAATGGCCTGAGCGCAGGCCAATGGCCTGAGCGCAGGCCAATGGCCTGAGCGCAGGCCAATGGCCTGAGCGCAGGCCAATGGCCTGAGCGCAGGCCAATGGCCTGAGCGCAGGCCAGGCCTGCTGGTTTTATACCTACTGCTGGGAGTGACAAATCTGCCTCTGATTGGGTGAGAAGGCTGCTGGCATTGACAAACGGCCTCTGGTTGGTTGACAAGGCTGCTGGGTTTGCAAAGCTGCCTCTGGTTGGTTGACGAGGCATTCTTTGACAAACGGCCTCTGGTTGGTTGAGAAGGCTGCTGGGTTTGCAAAGCTGCCTCTGGTTGGTTGACAAGGCATTCTTTGATTGACAAGGCATCTGACCCTCCCCTTCACCTCAGAGCTCACCAATTAACCCATTAACCCACGCATAGCCAAACCCACTTGAAGAATTACTGTTAATCTCTTTTCCTCAGGGTGTCCCTATTTTCAATGGAGAAATGTTGGGGGGTATGGAGTTCTCCGACTCCCAAGCCGTCTGAAGGCAATCCTGTACAGTGAAGGGGTTTTTTTAAAACACGTCTAGGGTTTTATTATGTCTTTATACATGATGGATGCCGGCCAGAGTGGCTGGCGCAACCCAGTCAGTTGTGTGGGGTATAAAGAATAAAATTATCATTATGGAATGGGGCGTCCCTGTGTCTCTCTGTGTGTGTGTGTGTGTGTATGTGCGTGATTGTGTAATACACTTGGAGGGAAGAGCTGGCTGGAACTCTAAACAGAAGCAGCAGAACACACTGCAACATTTGGTTGCAGGTCCCATTTGTGACATACCACAGATGAAGTCCCCACTTTGAAGCATTTACCATATAGAAATCCTCCTCCTCCTTTTCGGCTGACCACTGTAAAAGCATGAGACAAAAGGAGCTGGAAGGAAAGAGGAAACTTTGCACAATCTGGAAGAGAGTGAAAGAAGGAAAGAGTGGTAAAGGAAATAAAGAAAACAAACAAAAAAAAATGAGATTAGGTGGGGGGGGGAGAGGAGGAGAAGAAAAGTCAAATCCAGAGGGAAAAGAGAGAGAGAAATTGGGTGGCCTGAGCGCAGGCCAATGGCCTGCTGGTTTTATACCTACTGCTGGGAGTGACAAATCTGCCTCTGATTGGTTGAGAAGGCTGCTGGCATTGACAAACGGCCTCTGGTTGGTTGACAAGGCTGCTGGGTTTGCAAAGCTGCCTCTGGTTGGTTGACGAGGCATTCTTTGACAAACGGCCTCTGGTTGGTTGAGAAGGCTGCTGGGTTTGCAAAGCTGCCTCTGGTTGGTTGACAAGGCATTCTTTGATTGACAAGGCATCTGACCCTCCCCTTCACCTCAGAGCTCACCAATTAACCCATTAACCCACGCATAGCCAAACCCACTTGAAGAATTACTGTTAATCTCTTTTCCTCAGGGTGTCCCTATTTTCAATGGAGAAATGTTGGGGGGTATGGAGTTCTCCGACTCCCAAGCCGTCTGAAGGCAATCCTGTACAGTGAAGGGGTTTTTTTAAAACACGTCTAGGGTTTTATTATGTCTTTATACATGATGGATGCCGGCCAGAGTGGCTGGCGCAACCCAGTCAGTTGTGTGGGGTATAAAGAATAAAATTATCATTATGGAATGGGGCGTCCCTGTGTCTCTCTGTGTGTGTGTGTGTGTGTATGTGCGTGATTGTGTAATACACTTGGAGGGAAGAGCTGGCTGGAACTCTAAACAGAAGCAGCAGAACACACTGCAACATTTGGTTGCAGGTCCCATTTGTGACATACCACAGATGAAGTCCCCACTTTGAAGCATTTACCATATAGAAATCCTCCTCCTCCTTTTCGGCTGACCACTGTAAAAGCATGAGACAAAAGGAGCTGGAAGGAAAGAGGAAACTTTGCACAATCTGGAAGAGAGTGAAAGAAGGAAAGAGTGGTAAAGGAAATAAAGAAAACAAACAAAAAAAAAATGAGATTAGGTGGGGGGGGGAGAGGAGGAGAAGAAAAGTCAAATCCAGAGGGAAAAGAGAGAGAGAAATTGGGTGGCCTGAGCGCAGGCCAATGGCCTGCTGGTTTTATACCTACTGCTGGGAGTGACAAATCTGCCTCTGATTGGTTGAGAAGGCTGCTGGCATTGACAAACGGCCTCTGGTTGGTTGACAAGGCTGCTGGGTTTGCAAAGCTGCCTCTGGTTGGTTGACGAGGCATTCTTTGACAAACGGCCTCTGGTTGGTTGAGAAGGCTGCTGGGTTTGCAAAGCTGCCTCTGGTTGGTTGACAAGGCATTCTTTGATTGACAAGGCATCTGACCCTCCCCTTCACCTCAGAGCTCACCAATTAACCCATTAACCCACGCATAGCCAAACCCACTTGAAGAATTACTGTTAATCTCTTTTCCTCAGGGTGTCCCTATTTTCAATGGAGAAATGTTGGGGGGTATGGAGTTCTCCGACTCCCAAGCCGTCTGAAGGCAATCCTGTACAGTGAAGGGGTTTTTTTAAAACACGTCTAGGGTTTTATTATGTCTTTATACATGATGGATGCCGGCCAGAGTGGCTGGCGCAACCCAGTCAGTTGTGTGGGGTATAAAGAATAAAATTATCATTATGGAATGGGGCGTCCCTGTGTCTCTCTCTGTGTGTGTGTGTGTGTATGTGCGTGATTGTGTAATACACTTGGAGGGAAGAGCTGGCTGGAACTCTAAACAGAAGCAGCAGAACACACTGCAACATTTGGTTGCAGGTCCCATTTGTGACATACCACAGATGAAGTCCCCACTTTGAAGCATTTACCATATAGAAATCCTCCTCCTCCTTTTCGGCTGACCACTGTAAAAGCATGAGACAAAAGGAGCTGGAAGGAAAGAGGAAACTTTGCACAATCTGGAAGAGAGTGAAAGAAGGAAAGAGTGGTAAAGGAAATAAAGAAAACAAACAAAAAAAATGAGATTAGGTGGGGGGGGGAGAGGAGGAGAAGAAAAGTCAAATCCAGAGGGAAAAGAGAGAGAGAAATTGGGTGGCCTGAGCGCAGGCCAATGGCCTGAGCGCAGGCCAATGGCCTGAGCGCAGGCCAATGGCCTGAGCGCAGGCCAATGGCCTGAGCGCAGGCCAATGGCCTGAGCGCAGGCCAATGGCCTGAGCGCAGGCCAATGGCCTGAGCGCAGGCCAATGGCCTGAGCGCAGGCCAATGGCCTGAGCGCAGGCCAATGGCCTGAGCGCAGGCCAATGGCCTGAGCGCAGGCCAATGGCCTGAGCGCAGGCCAATGGCCTGAGCGCAGGCCAATGGCCTGAGCGCAGGCCAATGGCCTGAGCGCAGGCCAATGGCCTGAGCGCAGGCCAGGCCTGCTGGTTTTATACCTACTGCTGGGAGTGACAAATCTGCCTCTGATTGGTTGAGAAGGCTGCTGGCATTGACAAACGGCCTCTGGTTGGTTGACAAGGCTGCTGGGTTTGCAAAGCTGCCTCTGGTTGGTTGACGAGGCATTCTTTGACAAACGGCCTCTGGTTGGTTGAGAAGGCTGCTGGGTTTGCAAAGCTGCCTCTGGTTGGTTGACAAGGCATTCTTTGATTGACAAGGCATCTGACCCTCCCCTTCACCTCAGAGCTCACCAATTAACCCATTAACCCACGCATAGCCAAACCCACTTGAAGAATTACTGTTAATCTCTTTTCCTCAGGGTGTCCCTATTTTCAATGGAGAAATGTTGGGGGGTATGGAGTTCTCCGACTCCCAAGCCGTCTGAAGGCAATCCTGTACAGTGAAGGGGTTTTTTTAAAACACGTCTAGGGTTTTATTATGTCTTTATACATGATGGATGCCGGCCAGAGTGGCTGGCGCAACCCAGTCAGTTGTGTGGGGTATAAAGAATAAAATTATCATTATGGAATGGGGCGTCCCTGTGTCTGTCTGTGTGTGTGTGTGTGTGTATGTGCGTGATTGTGTAATACACTTGGAGGGAAGAGCTGGCTGGAACTCTAAACAGAAGCAGCAGAACACACTGCAACATTTGGTTGCAGGTCCCATTTGTGACATACCACAGATGAAGTCCCCACTTTGAAGCATTTACCATATAGAAATCCTCCTCCTCCTTTTCGGCTGACCACTGTAAAAGCATGAGACAAAAGGAGCTGGAAGGAAAGAGGAAACTTTGCACAATCTGGAAGAGAGTGAAAGAAGGAAAGAGTGGTAAAGGAAATAAAGAAAACAAACAAAAAAAAATGAGATTAGGTGGGGGGGGGAGAGGAGGAGAAGAAAAGTCAAATCCAGAGGGAAAAGAGAGAGAGAAATTGGGTGGCCTGAGCGCAGGCCAGGCCTGCTGGTTTTATACCTACTGCTGGGAGTGACAAATCTGCCTCTGATTGGTTGAGAAGGCTGCTGGCATTGACAAACGGCCTCTGGTTGGTTGACAAGGCTGCTGGGTTTGCAAAGCTGCCTCTGGTTGGTTGACGAGGCATTCTTTGACAAACGGCCTCTGGTTGGTTGAGAAGGCTGCTGGGTTTGCAAAGCTGCCTCTGGTTGGTTGACAAGGCATTCTTTGATTGACAAGGCATCTGACCCTCCCCTTCACCTCAGAGCTCACCAATTAACCCATTAACCCACGCATAGCCAAACCCACTTGAAGAATTACTGTTAATCTCTTTTCCTCAGGGTGTCCCTCTTTTCAATGGAGAAATGTTGGGGGGTATGGAGTTCTCCGACTCCCAAGCCGTCTGAAGGCAATCCTGTACAGTGAAGGGGTTTTTTTAAAACACGTCTAGGGTTTTATTATGTCTTTATACATGATGGATGCCGGCCAGAGTGGCTGGCGCAACCCAGTCAGTTGTGTGGGGTATAAAGAATAAAATTATCATTATGGAATGGGGCGTCCCTGTGTCTCTCTGTGTGTGTGTGTGTGTGTATGTGCGTGATTGTGTAATACACTTGGAGGGAAGAGCTGGCTGGAACTCTAAACAGAAGCAGCAGAACACACTGCAACATTTGGTTGCAGGTCCCATTTGTGACATACCACAGATGAAGTCCCCACTTTGAAGCATTTACCATATAGAAATCCTCCTCCTCCTTTTCGGCTGACCACTGTAAAAGCATGAGACAAAAGGAGCTGGAAGGAAAGAGGAAACTTTGCACAATCTGGAAGAGAGTGAAAGAAGGAAAGAGTGGTAAAGGAAATAAAGAAAACAAACAAAAAAAATGAGATTAGGTGGGGGGGGGAGAGGAGGAGAAGAAAAGTCAAATCCAGAGGGAAAAGAGAGAGAGAAATTGGGTGGCCTGAGCGCAGGCCAATGGCCTGCTGGTTTTATACCTACTGCTGGGAGTGACAAATCTGCCTCTGATTGGGTGAGAAGGCTGCTGGCATTGACAAACGGCCTCTGGTTGGTTGACAAGGCTGCTGGGTTTGCAAAGCTGCCTCTGGTTGGTTGACGAGGCATTCTTTGACAAACGGCCTCTGGTTGGTTGAGAAGGCTGCTGGGTTTGCAAAGCTGCCTCTGGTTGGTTGACAAGGCATTCTTTGATTGACAAGGCATCTGACCCTCCCCTTCACCTCAGAGCTCACCAATTAACCCATTAACCCACGCATAGCCAAACCCACTTGAAGAATTACTGTTAATCTCTTTTCCTCAGGGTGTCCCTATTTTCAATGGAGAAATGTTGGGGGGTATGGAGTTCTCCGACTCCCAAGCCGTCTGAAGGCAATCCTGTACAGTGAAGGGGTTTTTTTAAAACACGTCTAGGGTTTTATTATGTCTTTATACATGATGGATGCCGGCCAGAGTGGCTGGCGCAACCCAGTCAGTTGTGTGGGGTATAAAGAATAAAATTATCATTATGGAATGGGGCGTCCCTGTGTCTCTCTGTGTGTGTGTGTGTGTGTATGTGCGTGATTGTGTAATACACTTGGAGGGAAGAGCTGGCTGGAACTCTAAACAGAAGCAGCAGAACACACTGCAACATTTGGTTGCAGGTCCCATTTGTGACATACCACAGATGAAGTCCCCACTTTGAAGCATTTACCATATAGAAATCCTCCTCCTCCTTTTCGGCTGACCACTGTAAAAGCATGAGACAAAAGGAGCTGGAAGGAAAGAGGAAACTTTGCACAATCTGGAAGAGAGTGAAAGAAGGAAAGAGTGGTAAAGGAAATAAAGAAAACAAACAAAAAAAATGAGATTAGGTGGGGGGGGGAGAGGAGGAGAAGAAAAGTCAAATCCAGAGGGAAAAGAGAGAGAGAAATTGGGTGGCCTGAGCGCAGGCCAATGGCCTGAGCGCAGGCCAGGCCTGCTGGTTTTATACCTACTGCTGGGAGTGACAAATCTGCCTCTGATTGGTTGAGAAGGCTGCTGGCATTGACAAACGGCCTCTGGTTGGTTGACAAGGCTGCTGGGTTTGCAAAGCTGCCTCTGGTTGGTTGACGAGGCATTCTTTGACAAACGGCCTCTGGTTGGTTGAGAAGGCTGCTGGGTTTGCAAAGCTGCCTCTGGTTGGTTGAGAAGGCATTCTTTATTGACAAGGCATCTGACCCTCCCCTTCACCTCAGAGCTCACCAATTAACCCATTAACCCACGCATAGCCAAACCCACTTGAAGAATTACTGTTAATCTCTTTTCCTCAGGGTGTCCCTCTTTTCAATGGAGAAATGTTGGGGGGTATGGAGTTCTCCGACTCCCAAGCCGTCTGAAGGCAATCCTGTACAGTGAAGGGGTTTTTTTAAAACACGTCTAGGGTTTTATTATGTCTTTATACATGATGGATGCCGGCCAGAGTGGCTGGCGCAACCCAGTCAGTTGTGTGGGGTATAAAGAATAAAATTATCATTATGGAATGGGGCGTCCCTGTGTCTCTCTGTGTGTGTGTGTGTGTGTATGTGCGTGATTGTGTAATACACTTGGAGGGAAGAGCTGGCTGGAACTCTAAACAGAAGCAGCAGAACACACTGCAACATTTGGTTGCAGGTCCCATTTGTGACATACCACAGATGAAGTCCCCACTTTGAAGCATTTACCATATAGAAATCCTCCTCCTCCTTTTCGGCTGACCACTGTAAAAGCATGAGACAAAAGGAGCTGGAAGGAAAGAGGAAACTTTGCACAATCTGGAAGAGAGTGAAAGAAGGAAAGAGTGGTAAAGGAAATAAAGAAAACAAACAAAAAAAATGAGATTAGGTGGGGGGGGGAGAGGAGGAGAAGAAAAGTCAAATCCAGAGGGAAAAGAGAGAGAGAAATTGGGTGGCCTGAGCGCAGGCCAATGGCCTGAGCGCAGGCCAATGGCCTGCTGGTTTTATACCTACTGCTGGGAGTGACAAATCTGCCTCTGATTGGGTGAGAAGGCTGCTGGCATTGACAAACGGCCTCTGGTTGGTTGACAAGGCTGCTGGGTTTGCAAAGCTGCCTCTGGTTGGTTGACGAGGCATTCTTTGACAAACGGCCTCTGGTTGGTTGAGAAGGCTGCTGGGTTTGCAAAGCTGCCTCTGGTTGGTTGACAAGGCATTCTTTGATTGACAAGGCATCTGACCCTCCCCTTCACCTCAGAGCTCACCAATTAACCCATTAACCCACGCATAGCCAAACCCACTTGAAGAATTACTGTTAATCTCTTTTCCTCAGGGTGTCCCTATTTTCAATGGAGAAATGTTGGGGGGTATGGAGTTCTCCGACTCCCAAGCCGTCTGAAGGCAATCCTGTACAGTGAAGGGGTTTTTTTAAAACACGTCTAGGGTTTTATTATGTCTTTATACATGATGGATGCCGGCCAGAGTGGCTGGCGCAACCCAGTCAGTTGTGTGGGGTATAAAGAATAAAATTATCATTATGGAATGGGGCGTCCCTGTGTCTCTGTGTGTGTGTGTGTGTGTGTATGTGCGTGATTGTGTAATACACTTGGAGGGAAGAGCTGGCTGGAACTCTAAACAGAAGCAGCAGAACACACTGCAACATTTGGTTGCAGGTCCCATTTGTGACATACCACAGATGAAGTCCCCACTTTGAAGCATTTACCATATAGAAATCCTCCTCCTCCTTTTCGGCTGACCACTGTAAAAGCATGAGACAAAAGGAGCTGGAAGGAAAGAGGAAACTTTGCACAATCTGGAAGAGAGTGAAAGAAGGAAAGAGTGGTAAAGGAAATAAAGAAAACAAACAAAAAAAATGAGATTAGGTGGGGGGGGGGAGAGGAGGAGAAGAAAAGTCAAATCCAGAGGGAAAAGAGAGAGAGAAATTGGGTGGCCTGAGCGCAGGCAGGCCAATGGCCTGCTGGTTTTATACCTACTGCTGGGAGTGACAAATCTGCCTCTGATTGGTTGAGAAGGCTGCTGGCATTGACAAACGGCCTCTGGTTGGTTGACAAGGCTGCTGGGTTTGCAAAGCTGCCTCTGGTTGGTTGACGAGGCATTCTTTGACAAACGGCCTCTGGTTGGTTGAGAAGGCTGCTGGGTTTGCAAAGCTGCCTCTGGTTGGTTGACAAGGCATTCTTTGATTGACAAGGCATCTGACCCTCCCCTTCACCTCAGAGCTCACCAATTAACCCATTAACCCACGCATAGCCAAACCCACTTGAAGAATTACTGTTAATCTCTTTTCCTCAGGGTGTCCCTATTTTCAATGGAGAAATGTTGGGGGGTATGGAGTTCTCCGACTCCCAAGCCGTCTGAAGGCAATCCTGTACAGTGAAGGGGTTTTTTTAAAACACGTCTAGGGTTTTATTATGTCTTTATACATGATGGATGCCGGCCAGAGTGGCTGGCGCAACCCAGTCAGTTGTGTGGGGTATAAAGAATAAAATTATCATTATGGAATGGGGCGTCCCTGTGTCTCTCTGTGTGTGTGTGTGTGTGTGTGTATGTGCGTGATTGTGTAATACACTTGGAGGGAAGAGCTGGCTGGAACTCTAAACAGAAGCAGCAGAACACACTGCAACATTTGGTTGCAGGTCCCATTTGTGACATACCACAGATGAAGTCCCCACTTTGAAGCATTTACCATATAGAAATCCTCCTCCTCCTTTTCGGCTGACCACTGTAAAAGCATGAGACAAAAGGAGCTGGAAGGAAAGAGGAAACTTTGCACAATCTGGAAGAGAGTGAAAGAAGGAAAGAGTGGTAAAGGAAATAAAGAAAACAAACAAAAAAAATGAGATTAGGTGGGGGGGGGGGAGAGGAGGAGAAGAAAAGTCAAATCCAGAGGGAAAAGAGAGAGAGAAATTGGGTGGCCTGAGCGCAGGCAGGCCAATGGCCTGCTGGTTTTATACCTACTGCTGGGAGTGACAAATCTGCCTCTGATTGGTTGAGAAGGCTGCTGGCATTGACAAACGGCCTCTGGTTGGTTGACAAGGCTGCTGGGTTTGCAAAGCTGCCTCTGGTTGGTTGACGAGGCATTCTTTGACAAACGGCCTCTGGTTGGTTGAGAAGGCTGCTGGGTTTGCAAAGCTGCCTCTGGTTGGTTGACAAGGCATTCTTTGATTGACAAGGCATCTGACCCTCCCCTTCACCTCAGAGCTCACCAATTAACCCATTAACCCACGCATAGCCAAACCCACTTGAAGAATTACTGTTAGTCTCTTTTCCTCAGGGTGTCCCTATTTTCAATGGAGAAATGTTGGGGGGTATGGAGTTCTCCGACTCCCAAGCCGTCTGAAGGCAATCCTGTACAGTGAAGGGGTTTTTTTAAAACACGTCTAGGGTTTTATTATGTCTTTATACATGATGGATGCCGGCCAGAGTGGCTGGCGCAACCCAGTCAGTTGTGTGGGGTATAAAGAATAAAATTATCATTATGGAATGGGGCGTCCCTGTGTCTCTCTGTGTGTGTGTGTGTGTGTGTGTATGTGCGTGATTGTGTAATACACTTGGAGGGAAGAGCTGGCTGGAACTCTAAACAGAAGCAGCAGAACACACTGCAACATTTGGTTGCAGGTCCCATTTGTGACATACCACAGATGAAGTCCCCACTTTGAAGCATTTACCATATAGAAATCCTCCTCCTCCTTTTCGGCTGACCACTGTAAAAGCATGAGACAAAAGGAGCTGGAAGGAAAGAGGAAACTTTGCACAATCTGGAAGAGAGTGAAAGAAGGAAAGAGTGGTAAAGGAAATAAAGAAAACAAACAAAAAAAATGAGATTAGGTGGGGGGGGAGAGGAGGAGAAGAAAAGTCAAATCCAGAGGGAAAAGAGAGAGAGAAATTGGGTGGCCTGAGCGCAGGCCAATGGCCTGAGCGCAGGCCAATGGCCTGAGCGCAGGCCAATGGCCTGAGCGCAGGCCAATGGCCTGAGCGCAGGCCAATGGCCTGAGCGCAGGCCAATGGCCTGAGCGCAGGCCAATGGCCTGAGCGCAGGCCAATGGCCTGAGCGCAGGCCAATGGCCTGAGCGCAGGCCAATGGCCTGAGCGCAGGCCAATGGCCTGAGCGCAGGCCAATGGCCTGAGCGCAGGCCAATGGCCTGAGCGCAGGCCAATGGCCTGAGCGCAGGCCAATGGCCTGAGCGCAGGCCAGGCCTGCTGGTTTTATACCTACTGCTGGGAGTGACAAATCTGCCTCTGATTGGTTGAGAAGGCTGCTGGCATTGACAAACGGCCTCTGGTTGGTTGACAAGGCTGCTGGGTTTGCAAAGCTGCCTCTGGTTGGTTGACGAGGCATTCTTTGACAAACGGCCTCTGGTTGGTTGAGAAGGCTGCTGGGTTTGCAAAGCTGCCTCTGGTTGGTTGACAAGGCATTCTTTGATTGACAAGGCATCTGACCCTCCCCTTCACCTCAGAGCTCACCAATTAACCCATTAACCCACGCATAGCCAAACCCACTTGAAGAATTACTGTTAATCTCTTTTCCTCAGGGTGTCCCTATTTTCAATGGAGAAATGTTGGGGGGTATGGAGTTCTCCGACTCCCAAGCCGTCTGAAGGCAATCCTGTACAGTGAAGGGGTTTTTTTAAAACACGTCTAGGGTTTTATTATGTCTTTATACATGATGGATGCCGGCCAGAGTGGCTGGCGCAACCCAGTCAGTTGTGTGGGGTATAAAGAATAAAATTATCATTATGGAATGGGGCGTCCCTGTGTCTCTCTGTGTGTGTGTGTGTGTGTATGTGCGTGATTGTGTAATACACTTGGAGGGAAGAGCTGGCTGGAACTCTAAACAGAAGCAGCAGAACACACTGCAACATTTGGTTGCAGGTCCCATTTGTGACATACCACAGATGAAGTCCCCACTTTGAAGCATTTACCATATAGAAATCCTCCTCCTCCTTTTCGGCTGACCACTGTAAAAGCATGAGACAAAAGGAGCTGGAAGGAAAGAGGAAACTTTGCACAATCTGGAAGAGAGTGAAAGAAGGAAAGAGTGGTAAAGGAAATAAAGAAAACAAACAAAAAAAATGAGATTAGGTGGGGGGGGGGGGAGAGGAGGAGAAGAAAAGTCAAATCCAGAGGGAAAAGAGAGAGAGAAATTGGGTGGCCTGAGCGCAGGCCAATGGCCTGAGCGCAGGCCAATGGCCTGCTGGTTTTATACCTACTGCTGGGAGTGACAAATCTGCCTCTGATTGGTTGAGAAGGCTGCTGGCATTGACAAACGGCCTCTGGTTGGTTGACAAGGCTGCTGGGTTTGCAAAGCTGCCTCTGGTTGGTTGACGAGGCATTCTTTGACAAACGGCCTCTGGTTGGTTGAGAAGGCTGCTGGGTTTGCAAAGCTGCCTCTGGTTGGTTGACAAGGCATTCTTTGATTGACAAGGCATCTGACCCTCCCCTTCACCTCAGAGCTCACCAATTAACCCATTAACCCACGCATAGCCAAACCCACTTGAAGAATTACTGTTAATCTCTTTTCCTCAGGGTGTCCCTATTTTCAATGGAGAAATGTTGGGGGGTATGGAGTTCTCCGACTCCCAAGCCGTCTGAAGGCAATCCTGTACAGTGAAGGGGTTTTTTTAAAACACGTCTAGGGTTTTATTATGTCTTTATACATGATGGATGCCGGCCAGAGTGGCTGGCGCAACCCAGTCAGTTGTGTGGGGTATAAAGAATAAAATTATCATTATGGAATGGGGCGTCCCTGTGTCTCTCTGTGTGTGTGTGTGTGTGTATGTGCGTGATTGTGTAATACACTTGGAGGGAAGAGCTGGCTGGAACTCTAAACAGAAGCAGCAGAACACACTGCAACATTTGGTTGCAGGTCCCATTTGTGACATACCACAGATGAAGTCCCCACTTTGAAGCATTTACCATATAGAAATCCTCCTCCTCCTTTTCGGCTGACCACTGTAAAAGCATGAGACAAAAGGAGCTGGAAGGAAAGAGGAAACTTTGCACAATCTGGAAGAGAGTGAAAGAAGGAAAGAGTGGTAAAGGAAATAAAGAAAAAAAAAATGAGATTAGGTGGGGGGGGGAGAGGAGGAGAAGAAAAGTCAAATCCAGAGGGAAAAGAGAGAGAGAAATTGGGTGGCCTGAGCGCAGGCCAATGGCCTGAGCGCAGGCCAATGGCAGGCCAATGGCCTGAGCGCAGGCCAATGGCCTGCTGGTTTTATACCTACTGCTGGGAGTGACAAATCTGCCTCTGATTGGTTGAGAAGGCTGCTGGC
>NW_028148812.1:0-15451 GCF_965112155.1 Podarcis liolepis | reverse complement strand
GAGGACATAGTGGAATGACAGAAGCTAATTCAGGTGGTGGGACATAAGCCTGAATGTATCCTAGAAGGATTAAAGGAGAAGCTGATGCAGTCATTTATTTCATCAAGAATGATCAGTGGGCCCAGCAGAAATTCTCCAATAAATAAATAAATAACTACTTACTTGGCAGTAAATGAAGAGATTTTGGGTTTTTCCGTAAATTCATGCATTCTGAAGTTTCCTTGCGTAACGGATATAAATTCACCAATGATCATGTCTGCTGGAGGACCGAATGAATTGGTTTGAATTGTTTGTCTCAATCTGCTTGTGGAGGAGTTCAAATACTTGCTAGAAGAACAATGCAGCTCCAACAGCAGGAAAAGCAGGTGGAGCGCTAACCATTTTTGTGCTGAACTGCAGCTGGAGGTCATCATGTTTCCATTTAGTTATCAACAGCATTTCACTCTTGGCTAAAGTTATAGGGAAACTTGGCTGCATGGAGCTATGCACCAGCCCCAAATCCACCTCCCTAACTGGATTCATGTAAGTTGATAGGACAGGTGCCTATATAGACTACAACACAGGGTCCTCACATTTGGAAAGGGCTGTTTCTGTGGCTGTTATTGTGCCTGGCATCTGATTTCCCATGTGACATTTAGAAGTAGCCATGCTGATCAATAATTATAAAAAATTACAGGGTGGGGGATCTGTTTTGCTAAAGTCCTCAAGTCTCAGAATAAGCAAAGTGCTATGTCAGTGTCATCCCACTACAGCCCACTTTCTGCTCCCTTGTGAAGCAGTGCCTCTCATGTATGGTATATCTTTCTGAATTGATTCAATTTGAGACTTGGCCAGGGTATAGAAAGAGGGTTGTGAAGGTCCATATCCCTTCTTCTGATCCAGACCATCATCCCTTCTCTCCAATTACTGTCAATCGTGCTCCGTGGTGTATCAAAGGGAGGTTTCCCCCATGCAACTTGGGCTTTTGAAAACTTTATCCCTTATGTATCTCAGCTGAGCTCTGCTAGTGAGCAAGAGCCATTCACTCTAAGCCATATGTTTAAACTCTTCCTCAAAACAGCTTCCCAGGTAGCCCTGTCATTCTTCAACCTCCATCAGATGCTGTCCTACATGTGATTCCTGTCTCTCCCCACAGAAGCCTAAACATAGTTTGCATTGGGTCCCCCGATAGTATTAGACTGTAACTCCCATCATCTCTGGTCTAACCTAGAGGTTCCAGGAGCATAGGAAAAATAAGTTTAATAGAAACATAGAATTGTGAAGTTGGAAGGGACCCTGAGGATCATCTAGTCCAACCACCTGCATCCTACACGGGTGTCAGGAGTGCATGCAGGAGCCAGGCCCTGTAACTGCTAGGGCCTCACAGGATTGGGGCCTTCCTGAGTTTCGCCTGGACTCTTGGCTTCCTGACCCCTGGACTGCTGATTCCTGCTTCCTGACCTCTACCCGGTCCCGGTGTACCAAGCCGGGACTCCGACTGCCTGTAACCTGGACTGTGACAATGGGGATCAAACCTGCAACCTTGTTGCTATCAGCACCACAGTCTAAGCAACTGACTTATCCAGGCTGATAATGGTAGGATATCCTTGTCCAGATAGGGCTGCAGCTGGGCCCCCAGCCAAAGGTGATGCAAGGCACTCCATGCCATCAAGGCCACCTGAGCCTCAAATGACAGCAATGGATCAAGAAGTACCCCTGCTCCTTCAGAGGGAGTGGAGCCCAATCAAGAGCAGGCCACCTCTCATCCATCTGGTTTGGGGAACTGTTCACTAACAGTTGTCAGTCATATTTGGATTGAGCTTCAGTTTATTGGCTGTAAACTAGTCCACTATTCAGGCAAGACATCCACAGCCACACCTGCAGATGTAAAGGAAAAGTAGAGCTGTGTTTCACCAGTGTATTGTTGAGAAATTTACTCCAATAGTCCTGAAGAACCTGCTCAATGGTTTCATGTAGATGTTAAGGAACATAGGGGTGGGTGGGGGATCAAACTAATGGATTTCATTAAGTCTAAGTATTGCTGGTCCTGAAGCTTCAAACCATTTGCTTCCTCCCTCCCTCTGTCTTCCTGGAAGAAGCTGTTAGCCGAGCTATTGCTCCCAGCTGAAGAAAAGCCATGTGAACAAAGATTCTCGCTAAATGCTAAGAAAAGGATTGCGTGATTCCATTTGTGAAGAAATGCTATTTTTTCCTCTTTTTAAATCATTGGGAAGTTTGTTCTTTTTGACTTTTACTTCCAATGGATGGACATTTGTTGACTTGAGAAAAACATCTTCAATAATGCGACAACGGCCGTGAAAGTTCTGATAGCACAAGGATGGAAGACTGAAGAAATCCCAACTAAAGAATTATGGCAAGAAAAATTGATGGACTATGCAGAACTGGCAAAATTGACTCATAAGCCACAGGACAAGGATAACTGTGGCTTTAAGGATGAATGGGAACCTTTCACAAAGTATTTGAAGACGCAACAAAGCGAACGGGACTCCTTGGCAGGTTTTGAATAAACAACCACAATTTTTTTTTTACTGATAATAATTAGCTAAGCAGTTGGAGGATCTATACAACTCTGTAACATGCAAAAAATAGCATTACTGGAGAAACCAAAGACTGGAACTGAGAGAAGTCGGGGGTGGGGTGGGGGGATGGGTTTTGTAGTGGGAGGGGGGAGAAAAAATGGGGAGAGAATAAGGATATGTTTTTGGAAAATATGTTTTGTTATAACTTTGAATAAAATAAAAATAAAAAAGACATTTGTTGACTTGAGTAAAATCGTCACTTATTTGCAAAGTTAAGTGTCTGTGATTTATTCTAGCCTCAGTATTTTTATGGGGAATATCTGTTTAAAGCTGAATGAGGGCAGATGCAAATCAAACCAAATGTTAATGTGCTTGGAGCAATCTCCATTGTGCCAACTCTGCAAAGAGAGAGTGTGAATTTCTCTTCCAAACCTCCCTCTCTAATATGCCAGAGATCTCTTAAGATTACACAACTGTGCTGTTAACTGTGCTGTATACCTGAAATTATGGTACAATCATGGAACCCATGTACAATATTTGAACGTTGTGATTACTGTAACATGAATTTAATGAACAAATATATAAACAAAAGGAAAATAAGGATTGCATTTAAAAATGAACGGATATTGAAAACATTAGCCACAACCTGACCTGAGGAAGGCCTGACCTTTGATTTGGGCCTGAATCAATTCTCATGTTTCTCCACACAGACAACACTCTGGAGAAGTAGATCACAGTAAGTAACAGCATTGCACATTCTGCTCAGCAGCAGGTGAGCAGAGGGGTAATTTTCCTTACCTGGCCTGTGTGTGTCTTTTGAGGGTATAGAAATGCAGGCCAAAAATGCAGATATTTAGCAAAGTTTACAAAAGAAGCAAAAATTCCCCATGGCCCCAGCTTAATGTGTAGTGATGAGTGTGTTGTGTAAGGCCCTGGGAAACTAGGGTTGAAATCCCCATTCAGCCATGGGGAAGATGGCATCTCTAAAATCTAAGCTTCTTCACAGAGTTTTTGAGAAAACAATAGCAAGAGAGGGAGAGTTATGTACTCCTTGGATGGCACATGGAACATGCAAACAAAGAAATGATGATCAAAATAAAAACAAAGGAAATAACATCTCCTTGCCAGAACATAAGGTCCCTGGCTAACGGCATCTCTTTCACCCTCTCAACTATGGTCATCCTTCTTCCTTACTAACCTCTCTCTACTGTTCATCTCAGGTCTAAATATAATGATGTAGATTTTGGGGAGGAAGATGCAACCCAGTAAGCCAGCAGTAGAGGCCAAGATGGAGAAGATCTCCACAGCCACCATGTATTTCCCTTTGGTGCTCAGATAAGTGGGGACAAAGGACAGCCAAACACTGCAGAAGACCAGCATGCTGAAGGTAATCAACTTGGCTTCATTGAAAGTATCAGGCAACTTCCTGGCAAAGAAAGCCACAGAGAAGCTCACAATGGCCAAAAGACCCATGTAGCCGAGAATAAGGTGGAACATGATGTCGGAGCGTTCATTGCACTGCACTATGATCTGCCCATCCTGGGAGTGCAGGTCAAACTCTGGGAATGGGGGAGAGGATGCCAGCCACCCAAGGCAGATGCCAGCTTGAATGAGAGAACAGAAGGTGATAAGGGATCCTGCCAGCCTCTTCCCAAGCCATTTCCTCAGGCTGTTCCCAGGCTTGGTCACCATGAATGCCAGAACCACAGTGAGGGTTTTGGCTAACACACAAGCAACAGCAATGGAGAAGACGATGCCAAAGACGGTTTGCCTCAAGACACAGGTCACCTTTGTAGGCCTGCCAATGAATAAGAAGGAGCAGATAAAGCAGAGAAGCAGAGAAGAGAGCAAGGTGCAGGTGATGCCCCAGTTGTTGGCTTTGACAATGGGAGTGTTCCAGTGCAGACCAAAGGTCCCCATCACAACAACTGTGACCAGAGAAAGCAGGAGAGCCAAGGAGGCCAGAATTGCCCCCAAGGGCTCCTCATAGGATAGGTAGCTTATTTTTTTCGGAATACATTGGTCCTGAAAGGCATTTGGGTAGTGATCATCGGGGCATTTCTCACATTGATCTGCATCTGAAAATGAGAAGCATGCTTTTAGAATTTCATGAAGCAATACTTATTAATCTTGATACCGTCTGTTATGCTGTACACAAAACATATTACTGAGCTGATGAACCAAAGTCTACTTTCACAACTAAGTGAAGGTTCCTCCATGAGCATCTAAGCTGTACTAATCAATCCATTCATATTTATCTGTCATGGTTAGAGTATACTGATTGATTTCAGTCTTTCCCCCTTAAACATGCCTATCTCTCCATCCAGCCCCATGTCTTTGCATTTCAAGGCTTCTGGCCCAAGTGTTTCTTTTTTGCACTTTCCATAATTGAATTTGGGAGTGGATGAAACAGCCAGGTCGCCTGTCATTTGCTCACAGGGAAAGTCTATATTTGACAAGAAATAATTGTGCCTAAGGACTGAAATAGTGGGGATACAATAGAGAAAATTGTTCACTAGTTGTTAATCACAGAAGATGAAAATTGATTGGCTGCAGGTTCAATGTTGACAAAAAGGGAATCTATGGAGTGCAATCCTAATTATTTCTTCCCAGATGTATGTCATCCTGATTTCAATGGTGGTTACTCCCATGTGGACGTTATTTCACACAATATACTCTTGAATGGCTATCCAAAGGGGAGGAGAAAGGAAAGGACAATATGTACCAGTAACATATAAACACATGTGCTTGGGATCTATGACAGAAAATAAGCAGACATAATAAGACTAAGAAATGAATGTCAAAGTTGGATAGGAAGAATTCCAGTTGACTTGGGTTCCTTCACTTACCCTTCTGGATGGAAATCCTCCCTTTAGGGCACTGAACACAGTCATAGCAACAGATTTGCTTTCTCTGCTGTGGAAACATACTCTGTCCAGGGTGGCAGCTCTCAACACAGGTGGAAATGGGCAGCATCTAATGGTAATGACAAGCAAGGGATTTTGAATGGAATAAGCTTGTTTCTCTACATAACTCTTATTGTCCTCTATGTCCGCTTTGCGGTAGAAAGGTCACAGGACTGAAATTAGAGGATGGCTGTCAAGCATTTGCTCCCTGGGCAAGCATCAGGCCCTCCAATAAAGATGCTTTGTGCTGTCACTTAACCATTTGGCCAGCCCAGCACATGTCTGAATGGCAAAGAGAAGCTAGTGCCAACCTTCTCCCTCTTGATTGATTCCTCATAACCCAATGCTGATTCCCTCCTGGAGGGAGAGCAGAGCTGAAATAAGGAGCTGGCAGCAGGTGCTGCTTCTCCTTCTTACCAAATGTACTTGAACTTTCAGATTAAACTATACAATGCAGGTAGGTGTTACTTACATTGCTAATACATCTTACATAGATTTTAATCTATGATAAATACTGTTACAGACTGACAGCAGCACAA
Organism: Podarcis liolepis; assembly: GCF_965112155.1. NCBI lineage: Eukaryota > Metazoa > Chordata > Lepidosauria > Squamata > Lacertidae > Podarcis > Podarcis liolepis. The sequence continues at coordinate 9,487 of NW_028148812.1, read as the reverse complement.
GAGAACATTCCTGCTGCTCTAACTGTTTAGACTGCTCAGAACTGCCATAGCTGTAGAAATTGGCATAACTATTCCCTCTTAAAATGTACAGGGTTTTTTGGTGGGGCTATTGGGTTTTTTATTTTCATTATGCATTATCATAGAATCATAGAATCATAGAGTTGGAAGAGACCACAAGGGCCATCGAGTCCAACCCCCTGCCAAGCAGGAAACACCATCAGAGCACTCCTGACATATGGCTGTCAAGCCTCTGCTTAAAGACCTCCAAAGTAGGAGACTCCACCACACTCCTTGGCAGCAAATTCCACTGTCAAACAGCTCTTACTGTCAGGAAGTTCTTCCTAATGTTTAGGTGGAATCTTCTTTCTTGTAGTTTGGATCCATTGCTCCGTGTCTGCTTCTCTGGAGCAGCAGAAAACAACCTTTCTCCCTCCTCTATGTGACATCCTTTTATATATTTGAACATGGCTATCATATCACCCCTTAACCTCCTCTTCTCCAGGCTAAACATGCCCAGCTCCCTTAGCCGTTCCTCATAAGGCATCTTTTCCAGGCCTTTGACCATTTTGGTTGCCCTCCTCTGGACACGTTCCAGCTTGTCAGTGTCCTTCTTGAACTGTGGTGCCCAGAACTGGACACAGTAATCCAGGTGAGGTCTGACCAGAGCAGAATACAGTGGCACTATTACTTCCCTTGATCTAGATGCTATACTCCTATTGATGCAGCCCAGAATTGCATTGGCTTCTTTAGCTGCCGTGTCACACTGTTGGCTCATGTCAAGTTTGTGGTCAACCAAGACTCCTAGATCCTTTTCACATGTACTGCTCTCAAGCCAGGTGTCACCCATCTTGTATTTGTGCCTCTCATTTTTTTTGCCCAAGTGCAATACTTTACATTTCTCCCTGTTAAAATTCATCCTGTTTGTTTTGGCCCAGTTCTCTAATCTGTCAAGGTCGTTTTGAAGTGTGATCCTGTCCTCTGGGGTTTGGTGTCATCTGCAAATTTGATCAGGATGCCCTTGAGTCCATCATCCAAGTCGTTGATAAAGATGTTGAATAAGACCGGGCCCAAGACAGAACCCTGTGGCACCCCACTAGTCACTCTTCTCCAGGATGAAGAGGAACCATTGATGAGCACCCTTTGGGTTCAGTCAGTCATTATGTATGTATTTGTTATGTATTTTGTGGTTTTATACGTTGATCTTGTTCTGGGAACCATACTGAGACCTCTGGGTATAGGGAGGTATATAAATTCAATCCATCAAACAACTACCTCAGGCCTATGACAGCACAGTGTTCAATAGTCTTCTGAGCATTAGCCCTTTCCTTAGCATGGATGCTTTCATCCCCAAAATAGGGTCTTACTATCACATGTGGTGGAGCTGCATAATTTTAAATGAATTTTGCAATAACATATATGACGAATTTACGAAATTATTTAAACTTACAATCAAAAAAAGGCTGGAGATTTTCCCATTAGGAATATTGCCAATAGAAATCAAGCAAAACACAAGACCACTGTTTATGTACGCAATCACGGCTGCAAGAATACTTGTAGCCAGAAGTTGGAAATGTGAAACAACACCAACAATAACAGATTGGCAAACACTCATGATAGAGTATTTCCAATTAGCAATGCTTACCGAAAAAATCAGGGGAGCCTTAAATCAAAAAGTATACGGAGAATGGGAAATATTTAAGGAATATATAAGACTATATTGTAAAAATGATACCATCATAGCAGAATTGAATGATATTTGTGTACAATAAATAATGGAATAAACATCTTAGAGGAATATATGGAAAAAGATATAAAACAAACTGTGCAACTAATTCAAGACAATAGAAAAAGTATAATGAGAACGATTGGAAGTCTTTTACAGAAAACTTTATTGCAAAAGACATGATGTTGTATAAATATTTGGTTCTTTTAATTGTCCTTTTTTCTTTTCTTGTTGCTTTTAAACTCCTTTTCGCCCTTTTTGAGGTGACGAATCCCTTTTTTTCTCCTTTCTTCTCCCCCCCCCCCTTTTGTGGTTAATTTAGGAACATTTCGTACAAAGATTACCATAATAAAGGACAAAAGTGGTAAGGACCTAACAGAAGGAGAAGACATCAAGAAGAGGTGGCAAGAATACACAGAGGAATTATACGAGAAGGATATGGATCCTTCCCCAGGTAGTGTGGTTGCTGACCTTGAGCCAGACATTCTGGAGAGTGAAGTCAAATGGGCCTTAGAAAGCACTGCAAATAACAAGGCCAGTGGAAGTGATGGTATTCCAGCTGAACTATTTAAAAGTTTAAAAGATGATGCTGTTAAGGTGCTACACTCAATATGCCAGCAAGTTTGGAAAACTGAGCAGTGGCCAGAGGATTGGAGAAGATCAGTCTACATCCCAATCCCAAAGAAGGGCAGTGCCAAAGAATGCTCCAACTACCGCACAATTGCACTCATTTCACACGCTAGCAAGGTTATGCTTAAAATTCTACAAGGAAGGCTCAAGCAGTATGTGGCCCGAGAACTCCCAGAAGTGCAAGCTGGATTTAGAAGAGGCAGAGGAACCAGAGACCAAATTGCGAACATGCGCTGGATTATGGAGAAAGCTAGAGAGTTCCAGAAAGACATCTACTTCTGCTTCATTGACTATGCCTTTGACTGTGTTGGCCACAGCAAACTATGGCAAGTTCTTAAAGAAATGGGAGTGCCTGATCACCTCATCTGTCTCCTGAGAAATCCCTATGTGGGACAAGAAGCTACAGTTAGAACTGGATATGGAACAAGTGATTGGTTCAAAATTGGGAAACAAGTACGACAAGGCTGTATATTGTCTCCCTGCTCATTTAACTTATATGCAGAATTCATTATGCGAAAGGCTGGGCTGGATGAATCCCTAGCCGGAATTAAGATTGCCGGAAGAAATATCAACAACCTCAGATATGCAGATGATACAACCTTGATGGCAGAAAGTGAGGAGGAATTAAAGAACCTTTTAATGAGGGTGAAAGAGGAGAGCGCAAAATATGGTCTGAAGCCCAACATCAAAAAAACGAAGATCATGGCCACTGGGCCCATCACCTCCTGGCAAATAGAAGGGGAAGAAATGGAGGCAGTGAGAGATTTTACTTTCTTGGGCTCCATGATCACTGCAGATGATGACAGCAGCCATGAAATTAAAAGACGCCTGCTTCTTGGGAGAAAAGCAATGACAATGACAAACGTAGACAGCATCTTAAAAAGTAGAGACATCACCTTGCCAACAAAGGTCTGTATAGTAAAAGCTATGGTTTTCCCAAGAGTGATGTATGGAAGTGAAAGCTGGACCGTAAAGAAGGCTGATTGCTGAAGAATTGATGCTTTTGAATTATGGTGCTGGAGGAGAGTCTTGAGAGTCCCATGGACTGCAAGAAGATCAAACCTATCCATTCTTAAGGAAATCAGCCCTGAGTGCTCACTGGAAGGACAGATCGTGAAGCTGAGGCTCCAATACTTTGGCCACCTCATGAGAAGAGAAGACTCCCTGGAAAAGTCCCTGATGTTGGGAAATATGGAGGGCACAAGAAGGGGACGACAGAGGACGAGATGGTTGGATAGTGATCTTGAAGCTACCAGCATGAGTTTGACCAAACTGTGGGAGGCAGTGAAAGACAGGAGTGCCTGGCGTGCTCTGGTCCATGGGGTTACGAAGAGTCGGACATGAATAAACGACTAAACAAAAACAACAAAACCTTTATTGTATGATTGTATTTTAAATTAATAAAGATTTATTTTAAAAAAAACCAAAAAAAGATGGCCAAGCATGCATGGAGTTTGGCCTCACCATCAGCCTGATGGAGACCAACATCCTGGGACAGGATATCACTGGCACTCCATCCATCAACATTAGTGATCACACAATTCAGGTGGTGGATGAGTTTCTTTCTATTTGGGCTCCGCCTGGCAGAGATTGTTGCCAACAACGCATTTTGGAGGACAACAGTCCGTTTTCAAGAGCTTTAAACACTGGCAGATTCCTTACTCAGAAATACCTTGTTCTTAACCCTGAGCTCCAAATTAGCTTCAGACTAGCTCTGGATCAACAAATCTGAACAAAAGAAACAAAAACAGTATTTCATCCGTGAGTACCAGAGCTTCTAACCTCACACTTCTCCTTTGTAGCCATCTCTGTTTTCCTGGATCACCTGATCTTCTCAGAAAAGATGTTAATGGATGATGATTAAAACAAGAAATAGTCCCACCCACCTGCTTGAACTTGGGATTCCATGCAATGGCACTTCCATCCACTGTGAACTCTTTTCCTGGGGGGGCCTGAGGGTCCACCCTCCCCACTCGGACTCTCCGGAAGGACTCATTGGGATATGTGACCAAGTTGAGGAGATCATAGCCACCTGCCTGCTGCCCCTTCTCATCAAAAGAGATTTCTTCCCCAGCACTGTTGTTGAAGTGGATGTTCTTCAGGAACGAGTGGAGCTAGATTACGGGGGGGGGGGGGGGGAGAGAAACAGACCTTGTAGGCTAATACACTCTCTCTTTTCCATTTGACAAGTGGACCTTTGGATTCTTAGTACATTTTATCATATATACCAGGTACTTCAAAAAAAAAATTCCCCCATTAACATGTGAAACTGCCATGTGCCATTTCTCTGTAGCCCAGAGCTGTCTACTCTAAATTGCCACAGTGCTATATGGCATACATTTGAGGTTTCAACCCAGTTCTTATAACAGAGGACACTCCGGGCCCTTGTGCAGCTCCAAGTAAGAGAATCCTGGGATAGATTAATTTAACAAACTTTGAATATGCAGCTTGCAATGCATTTGGTCTTTCACTGAGATCAAGTCCCTCCCTATGATAGAGCTCAGCAGTGAAAATCCCCAAGGCCTCTCCTCCATGCCAGGGCTCAGCTGTGAAACATATGAATCAGTAAGAATAACTCTTCTCCTTCTAACATTGGGGAGAGTAGTTGACAGTACCTGCCAGGGCTGAACTTTCTGCTGTCTCCATTTCTCACCCAGTATTTTCTGTTTGGTTCTTGAGGAATACATGCTATGGAGAGCATGTGCTACTGCATGGACAGCATTGTAGATGGTGTAGCTCTGGCTGGTCATTTCCATTTCAAACACGGGTGCAGTGAGTTTCTCCAGCTTCTCCTCCCCAGTGCAGGGTTCCTGAGTTGCCACAATTTGATTGTGATCTGGGAATGAACAGAGGAATGCACTGGCCCAGAACTGCTGGATGAAATACAGATTTGGTTGCCATGGATTTATGGTCTGTAGAAAGTCCTGAAACCCAGGAACTGGATTTGAATGGAGTGTAAATGACAAAGTGCCATTGAAGGATATGGAAGGAAAATTGCCTCCAACCAGCACTGCAGTGAAATCCCACTGAGCTGTTGTAATCCACACCCTCTCCAATGGGTACATAGAGAAAAACTCACGGTAGACTAAAACCAGTCTCAAAGCCTCTAGAGACTGACTGTCTCCATAGACAAGAATCACATTCATTTGCTGCCGTGTGAGAACAAACATGATTGGTCTCAATTTTTCTTGAAGAAGCTCATTAGGTAAAAATATTGTCACCAGTGGGATCACCAGTGTCCAAGAAATGCAAAGATTATTCTGGGAAAGCCTTGGTCTGAGAGTACGAAGGAAGGTTTCTCCACTGTCATCATCTGAAACAAGGAGACCAATCCAGTTCCACCCAAACTTCCTGAGTAGCCAGACAATGCCACCATACTGAGCTTCTTCATTGGGGACCATTTGGAAGAAGGAAGGGAAGCGCTTTTGGTCACTCAGCCCTGGATCCAAGGAGCCATAGCTGAGCTAAAGAGAAAGGCATTCTCTTTTTAGGAATCCGAAAACCATCCATTTGTTCCTAGAAAGAACACTTTTGTATTGTGGTAGTTATCCACCTGGTCTTACTTTTGTAAGTATACACCACTGGACACTAGTACGAAAAGGGTTTTAGAACTAATTCAAGAATTTGGTCAAGTTGCAGGATTCAAGTTGAATAAACAAAAAACTAAGGTATTGGAGGAAAACTTAACAGCTATTGAAAGGGAGAGGTTCCAGAATGAAACAGGGCTGACTGTGGTTAAGAAGGTGAAATACTTGGAGATTAACATGACATCCAAGAATGTGAATTTATTAAAAGATAATTATGAGAAATGCTGGACAGAAGTTAAAAAGGACTTAGAAATATGGTCAAATTTGAAGCTTTCCTTGTTAGGCCGAATCGCTGTTATTAAGATGAATGTATTGCCTAGAATGTTATTTTTATTTCAAGCATTGCAGATTTTTGATAAGATGGACTGTTTCAAGAGGTGGCAGAAAGACATTTCGAAATTTGTCTGGCAGGGCAAAAAACCCAGAATAAAATTCAAAATTTTAACGGATGCAAAGGAAAGAGGGGGATTTGCCCTGCCAGACTTTAAACTTTACTATGAATCAGCAGCTTTCTGCTGGATGAAAGACTGGTTGCTCCTCGAGAATACAGATATTTTGGATCTGGAAGGTTTTAATAACGTATTTGGATGGCATGCATATCTATGGTATGACAAGGTTAAAGCTCACAAATCTTTTAAAAATCATATTGTCAGGAAAGCATTATATAATGTTTGGATTAAATACAAAGATCTGTTGGAAAACAAAACCCCAAGGTGGTTGTCGCCAATGGAGGCTAAAGCCGTGAAAAAGCTCAATATGGAAGCCAAATGGCCAAAATATTAGGAAATTTTGGAACAAGAGGGAGATAAACTGAAACTACAGAGTTTGGAGAAATTGAAAGATAAAGTACGAGACTGGCTCCATTATTATCAAATAATGGAAGTTTACAAACAGGACAGGAAAATTGGCTTCCAGGTGGAAAAATCAAAATTAGAAACAGAACTGCTAGAACCTAATGCTAAAAATTTGTCAAGAATGTATAACTTGCTGTTGAAATAGAACACACAAGATGAAACAGTAAAATCAGCTATGATTAAGTGGGCACAGGACATAGGTCATAACATTATGTTTGCTGACTGGGAACAGTTGTGGACCACCGGTATAAAATTTACGGCATACAATGCCTTAAAGGAAAATATTATGAAAATGATCTATAGGTGGTACATGACCCCAGTCAAGCTAGCAAAAATCTACCATTTGCCTGATAATAAGTGTTGGAAATGTAAAGAAACTGAAGGTACTTTCTACCACCTTTGGTGGACGTGCCCGAAGATTAAGGCTTTTTGGGAAATGATATATAATGAAATGAAAAAAGTACTTAAATGTACTTTCCCCAAGATACCAGAGGCCTTTCTCTTGGGCATTGTTGGCCAACTGGTGTTAAAGAAAGGCAGAATTTTTTTTATGTACGCTACAACAGCAGCAAGAATACTCATCGCAAAGTATTGGAAGACACAAGATCTACTCGCTCTGGAAGAATGGCAGATGAAGGTGATAGACTACATGGGATTGGCTGAAATGACTGGCAGAATCCGTGACCAGGGGAAAGAGACGGAGGATGAAGATTGGAAGAAATTTAGAATTTATCTTAAGAAATATTGTAAAATTAATGAATGTTAAAATGTTGAAGTTTTAGACAAAAGGGGATTACGGCTGCAAAAGGTTAAGTAAAAGGAAAAAAACCAAGGGAAAATTCGATAAAAACAAGGGGTAGGATTTGTGGAAATAAATTTGGGAATCGGGATGCAGAAAGGGGAGGTATGGGGAAGTCGGTGAAGTAAGGTTTAAGAAAAAAGGATTTGAAATTATACATGTTTGTTTATGTGTTGTTTGTTCTGTATTGTGTTATGTTTGTGTTTATAAAAATTGGGAAAAAGTAATAAAAAAATACATATATAAAATTCACCACTGGCTTTTTAAGTCTCAGGCCAGGAGAAGTTTCTAAGCAGGAAGCTGGATGCTCCTATGATAACATGATTTGTGGAATGGCCAGGTTTGGAAGAACCAGAGCTTGGATTATTAGTATTATGGGTTTATCCCCCCCCCCAATCCCAATGCTACTTGAGACGGCAGTGTAGGCAACACATAGTTAGGAGGCTTTAATATAATCATGTACCCATACCAAGTCTAATGTAGGAAACAAGTGTAGAAAACATACAGTATTAGGATTGAAAGCTAACATGGATGCTCTTTTGGGGTTTTCTGTGTATTTCTGCCCTTGTGGTTGTATCTATGTATCTACACACATACCTGTGGAATCTTGTAGGTGTTTAATATATTGGCCATCTCAATGGAGTTTTGGGAGGTGAGCCCTCCAATGACAGCAATTAATTTTTCCCCCCCATTACAGTGGTAATTTGGGGATAATTCGTTGTCCCATGGAAAGAAGAGCAAGAGTTTTCCAACAAGTTAGCAAAGGATTAAAAGCATTCTCATAAAATGTTGATCCCAGTGTGATGTTGGAGAAGACTTTGGCATTCTTGTTGATCTCTTGCATGGCAAAGATGAAGGCAAGAACATGCTGGTAGTTTTTTGGAATCATACTGCAATGAGAGAAAGAATGACTGCAACACTGGCGGAAGAGAAACAACTGTGCTTCAGATTTGATTTGAGAATCCATGTACCTTGAATGTTGCAACCCATAGGAAAGGAACATTTTATTCAAACTAATGAAACTAGAGCAGTCTCCTTATAGATTTTGATTAGATTTATGTAAGTGGTGAATTCAAAGGGATTCATTGTCGTGCTGTGGATGAATTGGTGGGTGTGGATATGGAAACCCAGAAATAAAAAGCTGTTAAATTCTTCTGTTAACCCCTTTTGCCTCTCTCTTAAACACAATGTCCATGCCTACCTCTTGTTCTGCTGCTTTGTCCACCACACCTCCCTTCCATTTCTGAACCATGAAGTATTCATGGGAATGTGTTCTTAATTCAACCTGTAGAACAACCATTGAGTATACCAGTGTGCTCCAAAACACAAGGGCTTTTTACCAGCCATTGAATCACAGCGTAAGAGAGGAAGAGAGATCGGAGGGTAGGAATGGGATGGTCTTTCCTTCTCTCTCTCTCTCCCTCTCTCTCCCTGCTACATTTGGACTGCAGTAGTGAGCTCCAGGAACAGACAGAGAAACAGCAGATGAACAAAATCTGCAGTATCCCCCCCCCCACTGTTTTGGCACGCTGAGTTTTCTAAATTGCTGATTTAATGCAACTCCAAGCCATTAGCAAATGACAGAGCAGATTGCTTCTGGGGAACACAGGGTCTGTCTCACCCAGGCTCCGTTTATTTTGTTGGAATATGATGCTCCATTTGCTCTGGGTTTCTTTGCAAACCAGCTCAGCTCACTCCAATCTTTCCTTACCCTGCTGAATGCCTTTTAAAAAAGTACTTGGGAAGCAAATCCCTCCTTTTCTTTTCTTTTCTTTTATTCAATGAATTTTGCTTCCCCAATAAGCATGAATGGGATTACAGGCATAGGATCCAACTCCTAGGGGCTGAAGGGGACCCCCCCCCCAAATATTGGAGAAAGCCTCTCTCCGAAAGC
>NW_028148814.1:0-7500 GCF_965112155.1 Podarcis liolepis | reverse complement strand
AGTCTCTCAAGTGAATCGGAGGATTCCCAGGAGGGGGGGGGCCCTAGTCAGGACAAGGGGGGTCACAGGGGGGACCTGCCAGGAGCAGGGAAGCAGCAGGGAAACCCCGAGCGGGAGTGGGAGATCGGGGCCGGCTTCCCAGCAGGAACGAAGGGAAGAGAGGGGGGTTCCCAGTGTGACACACGGAGCGGAGCAGGAAAGAGACAGGGGAAGGAGATCGGGGCAGGACGTCCTGCCGGAAGAGGCGGAGAGTAGTACAGGGAGTAGTGTAGGTGTTAAAAGGAAGGTCAGGGGTAGCGAGCGCGCGCCAAGTTCAAATGTGGAGGCGCGCGGAAATGGAGAGAGCCCGGAGGAGGAGCCTGGCCCCAAAGCTCGAAGGAGGGGGGAGCAGGCATCTGAGGAATCCGCTTCAGGAGAGAGCAGGAGGGCAGGAACCCAGGGGGGCAGAAAGACCCTGTGGAAAAGGAAAGACAGGAAGCGGTGGACCAGCACAAGCCTCTTAAGCTGGTGTAGAGGCGGGACCGACTCAGAGGGGACTTCAAATGTCTAACGTTAAGAGACGCGGGGCTGCGCGCCTCGGTTGTGGAACCAATAATGAACTGCAATAAACATTCTTGTATATAAGAAGAGCTTGGCGTTGGTCTTTTGTGAGCTGAGACCTGAGGCAGCCTCTGACAGTAAGTCCCCTCCAAAACTACGCAAATTTTTTTTTTTGCAAAGCTCACGAAGTTTGGCAGCCATGAGTATGGAGCAGCAGATAGCTGAGCTATGCAACGCAGTCTCCCGGCTTACCACTGAGGTAGTGGTCTCCCAGAAGAAGGGGGAAGAGGCAGAAAAGCGGTGCCAAGATCTGCAAGCCAGGTGGGATCATGCATGCCAAGTGGGGTTCCCGGGGACCAAAGCTGCTGGAGTAGCACTGGGCAGAAGAGGGGGCAACTTGGTAGCCCACTTCGATGGGAACCTGCAGCAATACCCCAGTTTTAAAGCAGACATAGAATATGCCTTGCATTTGCTTCGCGACGACTTTAAAGATGAAGAGGAAAAAGTGGGTTTCATTGTGTCCCACTTGCATGGGGAAGCGAGGGCTTGGCTGCGCAATCTGTGGCGCGAGGATTGCCCTGCTCGAAGGGACTCTGATGAATTTATCAAATGCATGGACGCTTGCTTCCAGTCTAGCGTGGATGTGGATGTGGCACGCCAGCAGATCCATGGTTTAAGGCAAGGCAAGGCTTCAGTACGTCAGTACCATGCTCGCTTTTTCGCCTTGCTGAATGTGCTGCGATGGGAGAAAGCTTCTTTGGCTGTCAGAGACTTATTTTGGGAGGGGCTATCTGGCCCTGTGAAGGACGAGCTGGCTAGGGGGGACAGACCTAAAACCCTGGCAGACGTGGTGCAGCGAGCGCTTGCCATTGGAGTGCGCCAGGAAGAACGCCCTTGGCGCAATGAGGGGGGTAGCCAGCTTCACGCACCGTCTAGAGTGCCTCCTTTGTTTCCCAGAGATCCAGGACGTCAGCGTCTCTCCCCTCAGCTGCAGCCAGGGGAGGAGCCTATGGAACTGGGGAGTGCAAAGGCTCAGTCAGTGGCCGGAGCCCCAGCGTCCGGAACAGTCAAGAAGAAGCCTCCTAGAGGGAACAGGAAGTGTTACATCTGTGACTGTGCAACGCACATGGCGAAAGAGTGTCCCCAGAGGCTGCGGCAGCACACTGCAGCCTTGGCAACAGTAAATGCAGCAGCACAGCATGAAGAGCTGTTTCAGGGAAACGACAATGCCTGGCTGGAATCAGCAATGTTGGGGCACAGCCAGGCAAATCAGTAGAGCAGTCCCCAGCGCTTTTGCAGCCTACAGACCCCCTGCCACCCAAACCTGTAGTGCAGCTCACTGCAACCCTCCAGCTACCTAATGGATGCACCCTGGAGGTCCCCATCACAATTGACAGTGGGAGCAACGCAGACTTCGTGGGGGTGCAGTTCGTCAAGCAGCATCGCATAGAGCTTCTGCCAGCCACGCTGCCATTGAACGTCGTCACAGTGGATGGCAGGAAGCTGCTGGGGGGGCAAGTGGTACAACAGACGCCGCCCATGGTGATGCAGATTGGCAATCACCGAGAAGTCATCAGTTTCAACGTCACCCGCCTGTCAGACACGCCTATAGTGTTAGGCATGAGTTGGCTGGATAGGCACAGCCCGACCATGGCGTGGTACCAGCGGCAGCTCACCTTCGGCTCGTCCTATTGCGCGCAGCATTGCATCCAAACCGGTCAGGAGGAGGAGGGCCCAGAGGAGGGGCAGCAGCTACGTCTCAGCATGGCGCAAGCAGTACCCCTCAAGTACAAGGGGTTTTTGGAGGTTTTCTGCGAAAAGGAGGCTGACCAGTTGCCACCTCACCGGCCCTACGATTGCGCTATTGACCTCTTGCCAGGGACAACGCTGCCGCCTGTGAAGCTGTATTCCATGTCCGAGGAGGAGCTGCAGGAGCTCAGGGAGTTCATAGATCACAACCTGCAGCGGGGATTCATCCGAGAATCGAAGGCTGTAGGGGGCAGTCCTGTGTTTTTTGTGAAGAAGAAGGACACGCCCCAAAAGAGGCTGATCGTAGACTTCAGATTCATAAACTCGAAGACAAAGCCCGCGGCCTTTCCCATGCCCAAGATTGACGACCTGCTCGCGACGGTGCGGAAGGGGAAGATCTTCACCAAGTTGGATCTCCGCGGAGCTTACAATCTCATACGCGTGCGAGAGGGTGATGAGTGGAAGACGGCCCTGTTCACGCCGTTGGGCACCTACGAATACAGAGTTATGCCGTTTGGTCTCCAAAATGGCTCCCACTTTTTCCAAGCTTTTATGCATCACGTGCTAGCGGGACTCCTCTACAAGAAGTGCGTATGTTTCCTCGACGACATTCTGATCTTCTCAGAATCGCCGGAGGCTCACGAGAGCGACGTGAAGGAGGTCCTGCAGAGGCTACGGGAGCACAGGCTCTACGCCAAGCTGGAGAAGTGCCAATTCGACGTGACGGAGGTGGATTTTCTGGGCTATAGGCTGTCCGACAGGGGACTAGCCATGGACAGCGTCAAGGTCCGCGCAGTGTTGGACTGGAAGAGCCCGCGAAATCGGAAAGAGGTCCAGAGGTTCGTCGGCTTCACCAACTTTTACCGCAAGTTCATCAGGGGTTTCGCCAAGGAGACGGCAGCTATCACGGACACTCTCAGCTCCAAGAAGAAGAAGTTCACCTGGACGGACCAAGCGGAGCAGTCCTTCAGGAGACTTAAGAGTCTCTTCGCGTCCGAAGAACAGCTGCTACACGTGAATCCTGGCAGGCCCATGAGGGTGGAGACTGACGCATCTGACAGAGCGGTGGGGGCCGTCCTCTTACAGGAAGACCCGCAGGGAAACTGGAGGCCCTGTGCTTTCTACTCCCGGAAGCTCAGCAAGTCGGAGCAGAACTACACCATTTGGGACAGGGAGTTGCTGGCCATCCACGCAGCTTTCAAGGCGTGGAGGCACTTTCTCATCGGAGCCAAGCACACCGTGCAGGTCCGCACGGACCACAAGAACCTAGAGTACTGGCGCACGGCGAAGCTACAGAGCCAGAGGCACATACGCTGGGCGGAGTTCTTTGCGGATTTCGATTTCAGAATAGAGTACATCCCAGGCGACAACAATGTCATAGCAGATGCGCTCTCCAGGAAACCGCAGTATCTCGAGGCAGCGACACCGGTGGCAGCCAAGCACATTTTTGCACCGCAGGCGTGGGCGTGCGCTTCAGCCGCCGTGGACCTGGAGGCGGTGCGTCGCGCGTTGCAGGCGGATCCGTTCGCACAGTCCAAGATGGAAGAGGTGCGGAGGGGCACAGCGAAGGACGACGAGTTCCAGATACGCGACGGCCTGCTGACCCGTAAAGGTGCTCTCTACGTTCCGGGAGACGATCTCCGTGCGAAGGTTCTGCAGCAGTTGCACGACGCACCCAGCGCTGGCCACTTCGGCAAGGAAAAGACAACGGAATTAGTGGCCAGAGACTTTTGGTGGCCCCAGATGCGAGGGGAGGTCGCGGAGTACGTCGCCAGGTGCGACACGTGCCAAAGGTCCAAGCCAGTGCACCAGAAGCCAGCGGGACTGCTGGAACCGCTGGAAACGCCACTGCAACCGTGGGAGAGGGTGGCGCTGGACTTTGTCACTGATCTGCCCAGTTCGCGAGGCAAGACGGCGGTGCTTGTGGTTGTAGACCTGTTCACCAAGATGGCGCATTTCATTCCTTGCGCGAAGGTGGCGACAGCGGAGCAGACAGCCAAACTGTTCATCGACCACGTGTTCAAGGTGCATGGGTTGCCACGGTCCATTCTGTCCGACAGGGGGCGCCAGTTTGTGTCCAGTTTCTGGCGGAAGCTCCTAGGGATCCTGCACGTCAAAATCAACCTGTCGTCGGCGAGACATCCGCAGACCAACGGCCAAGCAGAGAGGGTCAACGCGATCATGCAGCAGTACCTGAGATGTTACGCCAATCAGCGACCCGTGGCTTGGGTGGATTACCTGCCGATGGCCGAGTTTGCCTACAACAACACGAAGCACGCGTCGACGGGGGTGACGCCGTTCTTCGCTAACAATGGACGGCATCCCAGAACCTTCCCGGGGCTCGTAACGACGGGGGAGGGGGCGCCACAGGAAGCCGACCATTTCGCAGCCGAATTGCAAGAGGTCCACGACGAGCTACGGAGACATTTGGAGCTCGCCAAACAGGCCTATAAGGTGCAGGCAGACAGACACAGGAGGGAGGGGGAAGACGTCCAGGTGGGAGACTGGGTATGGTTAGCGGCCCAAGCAATGCCGACCAAGTTGTTAGCTAAGAAGAAGCTACGACACAGGCAACTAGGGCCGTACCAAGTTGAGGCCAGGATCAATCCCGTAGCGTTTCGACTGGCCCTCCCCGAAGGTTCCAGAATGCACCCAGTCTTCCATAGGTCGGTGTTCACCCCCTACAGGGCCCCACACAGATTTCAGGAGTCAGGGACAGCACCAGAACCAAGCAGGGAGTCGCCCAAGAGGGGGAGGTCACCTAGGGATGAACCAGTCAACGAGGTCACAGAGATTCTGGACTCGAGATGGGGGGAAGAGGGAGTAGAATATTTTCTCGCCAGGGAGGGCGCCCCGGCCAGCGCCAACAGTTGGGTGCCGGACTACGCTTTGGACGAACCCCTCCTCAAGGACGAGTTCCATGCCCTTTTCCCACACAGGCCCATGCCAGCGCAGTTTTTCGACGATTGGCTTTTTACGCCCACACTTTCCGCCAGCACCTTCCGAGGGTTCTCCTCCGCAGAGGGGACGACGCCAGAGTCGAGCCCTCCCAGGGGATCGTGTTCGGGGGTGGACACCGACCCTTCTTACTGGTGGGACGATCAACCAGAAGAGGACTGGCGCGCGAGGTGGAGGATGGGTCCTTGGCAAGCAGACCCCACCCAGGCAACAGGGGGAGGGGAGGACGTGAACATGTTGGGAGAGGACAATGGGTTCGAGTACACAAACAATGAGCTGGAAGCAGAGGAGATCGACGTCGACGACCTGTGTCCGGCAGCGACCTCCGCAACGACGGAGCCCCCGGAACCTGCGCCCGAGCAGCGGGAGGGGGGAAGGGGGGGCTTCGAGGGGGGGATGGATGTCAGGGGTTCAGAGACAGAGGCACAGGTGAGGGAGGAGACGGAGAGCGATGAGGAAGAATCCCAGGACAGTGAGGAAGAGGATGACAATGACTTGAGATCTTCCATGAGTCTCTCAAGTGAATCGGAGGATTCTCAGGAGGGGGCGCCCCTAGTCAGGACAAGGGGGGTCACAGGGGGGACCTGCCAGGAGCAGGGAAGCAGCAGGGAAACCCCGAGTGGGAGTGGGAGATCGGGGCCGGCTTCCCAGCAGGAACGAAGGGAAGAGAGGGGGGTTCCCAGTGTGACACACGGAGCGGCGCAGGAAAGAGACAGGGGAAGGAGTTCGGGGGAGAACGTCCTGCCGGAAGAGGCGGAGAGTAGTACAGGGAGTAGTGTAAGTGTCAAGAGGAAGGTCAGGGGTAGCGAACGCGCGCCAAGTTCAAATGTGGAGGCGCGCGGAAATGGAGAGAGCCCGGAGGAGGAGCCTGGCCCCAAAGCTCGAAGGAGGGGGGAACAGGCATCTGAGGAATCCGCTTCAGGAGAGAGCAGGAGGGCAGGAACCCAGGGGGGCAGAAAGACCCTGCGGAAAAGGAAAGACAGGAAGAGGTGGTCTAGCACAAGCCTCTTAAGTTGGTGTAGAGGCGGGAGCGAGTCAGAGGGGACTTCAAATGTCTGACGTTAGAGACGCGGGGCTGTGCGCCTCGGTTGTGGAACCAATAATGAACTGCAATAAACCTCCTTGTATATAAGAAGAGCTTGGCGTTGGTCTTTTGTGAGCTGAGACCTGAGGCAGCAACTGACAGTAAGGCTTGTCCACCAGGGTTAGGGTTAGGGCTAGGGCTAGGGTTAGGGTTAGGGTTAGGGTTAGGGTTAGGGTTATGGGTTAGGGTTAGGGTTAGGGTTAGGTTTGTCCACCAGGGTTAGGGTTAGGGTTAGGGTTAGGGTTAGGGTTAGGGTTAGGGTTAGGGTTAGGGTTAGGGTTGGATTAGGGTTAGGGTTAGGGTTAGGGTTAGGGTTAGGGTTAGGGTTAGGGTTAGGGTTAGGGTTAGGGTTAGGGTTAAGTTAAGGTGTAGGGTCAAAGTAAGGGTTAGGGTTAGGGGTTAGGGTTAGGTTAAGGGTTAGGGTTAGGGTTAGGGTTAGGGTTAGGGTTAGGGTTAGGGTTAGGGTTAGGGTTAGGGTTAGGGTTAGGGTTAGGGTTAGGGTTAGGGTTAGGGTTAGGTTAAGGGTTAGGGTTAGGGTTAGGGTTAGGGTTAGGGTTAGGGTTAGGGTTAGGGTTAGGGTTAGGGTTAGGCTTAGGCTTAGGCTTAGGCTTAGGCTTAGGGTTAGGGTAGTGTTAGGGTTAGGGTTAGGGTTAGGGTTAGGGTTAGGGTTAGGGTTAGGGTTAGGGTTAGGGTTAGGTTAAGGGTTAGGGTTAGGTTAAGGGTTAGGGTTAGGGTTAGGGTTAGGGTTAGGGTTAGGGTTAGGGTTAGGGTTAGGGTTAGGGTTAGGTTAAGGGTTAGGGTTAGGTTAAGGGTTAGGGTTAGGGTTAGGGTTAGGGTTAGGGTTAGGGTTAGGGTTAGGGTTAGGGTTAGGGTTAGGGTTAGGGTTAGGGGTTAGGGTTAGGGTAGCGTTAGGGTTAGGTTAAGTGGTAGGGTTAGGGTTAGGGTTAGGGTTAGGGTTAGGGTTAGGGTTAGGGTTAGGGTTAGGGTTAGGGATAGGGTTAGGGTTAGGGTTAGGGTTAGGTTAAGGGGTAGGGTTAGGGTTAGGGTTAGGGTAAGGGTTAGGGTTAGGGTTAGGGTTAGGGTTAGGGTTAGGGTTAGGGTTAGGGTTAGGGTTAGGGGTAGGGTTAGGGTTAGGGTTAGGGTTAGGGTTAGGGTTAGGGTTAGGGGTT